>NW_026623337.1:1820577-1840609 GCF_030028575.1 Malurus melanocephalus | reverse complement strand
CAACCTTGGACTGACCAAAAATTTCAAATACTAAATTGTCTGGGTGAGGTTAAATGATTCAAAGTGATCCTTGGAGGAGTAATATCAGTGTACTTGATGTAGGAATTTCAGGGATTTTTAGCCCCTCCTCCTTAWTTCCAGAGGCTGCCAAGGAAGGAAACATCTCTCATGGCATTATCAATGTGGTCAGTGAGCACACAGGAGATGTTGCTGCCCTGTGATGTTTGGTTGCCTCTCTCCTGGCTGGTTGAAGCTCCAGCCTTTATCATTCCAGTGAGCCATGACCAGCCCTGCAATACACCCAGTTCYACTACTTGGCTATGCATGATAGTGTCTCTGTGCCACTGAGCTGGCCTCCACCAGCTAATTTATTGCAAATGCCTATAAAATGCGTGTAGAAGGCACATAGGTCTGTCATAAATCTCAGAGAGTTAGCTTAATGCTCCTATTGTTTGCAGGCTGGGTCTGCAGGCATAATGCCTGTGTTCATTATAATTTGGTTCAAGGKTAAGAGTTCAGTAGACAAAATTGCTGGTTTTACAGCAACATTCCAGTATATTTACAGTGGAAAGGACCAGTGAGATTGTTAATATTGCATTGAATTCCATTACTGGACAAGGTTCAAACCCTTTGCATAGGGYACCTTAATTTCCAGCAATTTTACAGTGGCGAGGAAGCTCAGCCTTTGCACAGAAAGTCAGTGTGGGACATAAGCCTTCAGATGATTTGGGGTTAGGAAAATTGATASTCTCATTTATAGATATGCTCTAGTCAATGAAGTCATGTCCACAATGTAGATGAARCAGCTTTAATGCTGGAAAAATGCAGCCTGGTGAGTGACAGGGCTTCCTTTGGGATTAATTCATTTTTCTTGTCATGCAATATCAAGATTTGGGCACAAGTCTTTGCTGCTGCCAAGTCCTCCTGAACCAGAAGCGACTTGTACACTATTAAAAATGTTGCTTGTGTAAAAAAAAAAAAAAACATTAGGATCTGCAAAGCATTGTATTTTGAGGCATCTCACTTTCTTACTCAGCTTCTACATTGAGTTGAACTAAATATGATTCAGGGTTTGCCTAACCCATCCTCTTGCAAATGTGAAACCAGGAGGTGATTTAGTTAATCATCCTGAAGGCAGTGTAAGTGTTGAGGCTTTCCTCTTAAAACACTGGAGGTTCCTAGGGGGAATCCACTATGCTGGATAGGTTTGAATAAGAAAATGTGTAAAACATCTTCCAAGGACTCATCTTGTCAGTACTCATCAGAGCAGATGGTAAATATAAACAACCTGTGGAGCAGTTTTTGTTTAACCTGTGCCCTCAACACTTGTATCTTCACAGATGCAATGTTGGTCCATCATGATTTGGTCTTCAAATATCATGTTCTTGTTATACTGAAAAAGCCTTTGAGAAACATCCTGCATGCTGCTCTACAGAGGGGAAAATTAATAAAAAATGTTTGAGTTTTCCCTTTGAAAAATTGGTGTTAACTGCTCTGCCACCATCTGCTAGTGGTCAGAAGAACATGTTCAGGGTATTCAAGTATCACAGGAGCTTATTATTTTGGGGTATATTGAAGTCTTGATCCAGCAAAATGCTTAGGGCCCTCAGCTTCCATACCCTTCTCTCAAAGGAGAGAGCATGGAGCCCCTGGGTTGCAAAAGATTTGTGTTTTCAGGACATTGTCTTCATTAAAATCTTACACAYAAATCCTCGATTGTATTGCATGTGAAGGGCTGTGAGGAATGGAAGCTKTAATGAGCATGCACATCCTTTTCTTGCTTTTTTGCTCGGTGATCCTTTATTTGTTAAGGATTTGCAAGGTTTCAGAGTTCCAATATGTAAAGCTATGTGCATTTTTAGCAAACTCGGAAGCACAGAGATTAACTGCCTCTTTCTGCTCAACTCCAGCCTAAATGACATGTGCATGGTCACAAAATGAGGGTAAAGTACCTATTTCTATACTGTAATCAAGGCATAGAAATGGTATTTATCTTTCATCACTTCCTAATACTTCTAAAGAWGTGACTATTCTGTATTGGATACTTTCTATCTCAGTAATTGTGTGTTGGAAGCTCTGATAGTCTTGTCTTATTAAAAGATGGAAATTATGTAGTTGTGTTGATACATAATAAATCTTTTTAACACTATCCTGGTTAAAACAAATGTTACTGTTTCAAGTATTAATACTCTTCCTCTGCCAATAGTTAGGGTTAGTGAGGCTTACACAGATGCAGGAGACAAAAGGAGACCTGAATTGTGTCAAACTTCATAAGGAAGAAAACACAAACCCTAAAAAGCTGCAGAAGTGCCAAAATGGGGCATGGCATTAATGAGCAGCAATTTGGATATCCACAATCCCTGCACAAGACTGAAGATCAAGTCTCCATTATAGTCCTTTTGAAAATGTTTGGAAAATGCTGCTACCTCATGCCTATTGATCTCCTTATTGAAATCAATATTCGTACAATGAGCTCTGACGTGTTTCTGACCTGTGTAAATGCAGTGAATCCTTGGAAAGGGGWGTGGTGAGGGTGAAAACCCTGGTAATGGAAATTTAAGGATCTAAAACCTGCATGAGAGACAGGCACTTGAAAGATGTCTCTCGTAAGGCAGAGGGTGCTGTGGTATACTGAATTTTGAGCTTGATTGTCTAGGCATGTTCAGTATGAGACATTCTTTGCTTTTGCTATCACCTAGCAATAAAAAAAATACTTGAAAGTAAAATACTCTGAGGTCAAATGTACTTTACAAATCCGTAGTGGTACAAGTATCAGGCCGTGGCTGTTTTTTCTTCTGCTGTGTTCTTCTAAATAAAACACTCTCTAGAGATCTGGAGTACAGATTTGGCACTATTACTGCTGTTCTGGGTAGGTTTGTTCTGACAGAAAATAGTTGATTAGGTAAAGGTAATCTGRTTATTTTTCTGTTCTAGTACTGAATGTTAGCACAGCAGTAGATGTTATGTCTGTGTTTTCTGCTTTGTAGGAAGCAGCTTAAATTATGATGTTCTCAATTACAACAGTCTAAGCTGTTGATCTAGAAGCAATTGAAGATGGCATGAAAATGCTGAATGGGATCGAAGCTGATGATTTATTTATTAAAGACAAATTGTGACAAGCTAACCTGGCACCTGGTTGTAACAGGACAGGTTCACTAATTAGCAGGTGAAGTATGTCCAACAGGTTTCCCACAGGGGAATTGTTTAGTGAAGGCAAACAAAACCAGGGGTTGAYAGAAGTGCAAAGAGGCCAAAGAACCTGTCATACACCACTGGTGAAAGGTAGTGTGGCTACAAATCTTGGAGGTGGCAATGGGGCTTTTCCATCTAGGATTGATCTTTGATAGTTCTTGCTCAAATTTGCATCAGTGACATTGCCAGAACATTCAAGTTTTGTGCTAAGGCTAGAAAAACATGGGATTTAATGGGGGAACTGGATATCACAAAGCAGAAGAGGAAGGTGCTGAATATTGGAATAAAAAAAACCAGATGGCTTTACAACAGCACAAAATATGTTCAATGGTTTGTATACCAAATACACCTATGATAAGTTAAGAAAATGTGGTTTGTGGGTGGCTRATGGTAAGGAGGGGAATGAATGATGGCTCTGGGGTAACCAAGGAGAGATGGCTGTAAAAAAAATCAGTATTTCCCTAGCCAAGGTAGATGTCAATTTATAGAGGGGTGAGATGATGCATCATACCAGGCACTGGGGAGACCTCACACAGACACACAGATCTGTTCAGATGTAGCACAGAAATGATTCAAATGCAAAAGAGGCACCTGGAAATAATTAAAGGACTGATCTGACTGTCATTCCAGAGCTGAAAGAGCATGGCTTGCTTAGCCTAGCAGTATTCAGAGGTGATATCATTGCTTCCTATAAATCTATCAGGAGAGTAAATTTCTGCAAAAGAGGCTACTGTCAGCACAAAGCTGTGCATATAAACTGTGGACTGATTTCAACTGGAAATTAGGACACTTTTTTTTTTTTTGTGCTCTTGCCCACTGAGACAATGAGGGAATTTCTCCTTTGGGCTCCTTTTGACTCTTRTCAATGGAACTTGGTTGGTGTGTGAAAGCAATGGCAGGGGTRTCTGAACCCACTGGGTCTAAACTCCATAGCCAAGTGGAAAACTTGAAAGGTATGAGAGGAAAATACTTCAAACTATTAAACAACTTAATGACCCTTTAATGAGTGGTCACCTCTGTCCTTCCCAGCAACCTGGRTGAGGAAGAGCACTGTCCTAATTTAGAAACTAGTCTGGCTCAGAAAAGGACCTTGAAAGCAGTTAGAAAAACACGGATACCACGTGGAGCAAGAGGATAGCTGGTGGTAATTACTACAAATCAGAAGATAAGGATAATGGAAATTTGGCATGGAAGCAAAAGGTTGCAAGGAAAGACATGAGGCTGGCACACTTGAGGTTAGTAAACAYATCTTTTTAACTGCATTAGGAATGAAAGATATTTCAGGAATAGTATTGGTCTGTTGCTGGAGAGAGAATAAAACTGGAGATAAGAAAGCAGGCCTTATCAAGCAAAGTCTCTCTTCTGTATCTGCAGGAAAGGTCAGATGGTCATCATGTGCTGTTGATCTGGCTTTCCATTCYAGCAGTGTAAAGGTTGTCAAACAGCAACATCGAGGTGGATGCTACTGAAGTGGTGGGGTAGGGGGTCTCAAAACTCTGCTGATTTGTTTTTCAAGAACAAGAATTGACTGAGGACTTGTTGGATAATAATCTTGAAAATTGTCCTTAAATTATGGTGAGACTGTGGAGGAACCAGGATGATGCAAAGTTAGGGCAGCACTTGGTATTGCTTGTAACATGGATAAGACTAAGTCTCAAAAGTTGTTTCTGAGCAGCTGCTCCTTCCTGAACAGGGAATGAGTTGCCAGCAGGATCCATTGGGATTGATTCTCAACTCTGAGACATTTACACTCTTGGTGACCTGGCAGAAAGAACAAACCATAGCAGGCAACATTTTCAGCAGAGAGCAGAAACACAGAGCTGGATCACAGGGGAGAAACTTGCTATGTGGAACTGAACAAATAGTACTCTGAGAGCAAATAGCTCCAGCAGYAATTTACCAAAATTGTGTTGGATTTTTTCACTCACGCTGTTTRAAATCAAAACGTTTTCCTCCATTAAGCATGCTTAAGACAGCAGTCATGCCTGTTGCCTTTGTGCAACATAWAAATAATTCCTTTGAAATCATCTGATGTGGGTTCAGCTTGTCTGTCATGTGCATCTCCTCCAGATGCCTGAATAGCCTGTGTTGGTTGAGAAACCAGCTGAGAGGTTTGATGTTGACTTGCTGTTAACTATTTGGACTCTTAGAGCAGGGGGCAGCTGTCCAAGCTTTTGCCTTGCATGACTATTAATGCTATAGGTTGTAAGGGAAAATGGCTTTAAAATTCTTTCAGAATGGTTCTAGTTAGCAGGGAGAAACAGTTTTCAGAAGTGACAAAGACAAGACAACTTCTGATCTATTAATGTCCCTTTATCAGCACCAAATGCTGAAAATAATGAGTTCTTTCAGTGTCTGACCTGGCCCTKTATGGGACTGCCAAATAATTTTTTGCTGTCATAGAAGGCAACTGCTATAATGCATCTCAGTCTGAAACCTGACTGAGCTCATTGGTTTTCAGCCAGTTATGCAGAGCTGTGGGAATCAAAACACAAGTCCAA
Source organism: Malurus melanocephalus (assembly GCF_030028575.1). NCBI lineage: Eukaryota > Metazoa > Chordata > Aves > Passeriformes > Maluridae > Malurus > Malurus melanocephalus. The sequence continues at coordinate 1,834,916 of NW_026623337.1, read as the reverse complement.
AGGCTGAGTTTGGTAAGTTTAAATTATTCAATTTAAGAAGGGGGCAAATAATCCAAGTTTGGCAAACTGAAAAGTTCAAAATCACCAGGAAGTAGTGATTTGGTGAAAATTGGTATCTTCTAAATAGAAAGCAGAAAACTGAGATGCTTGGTAGGGCCTTTCTTCTTGAATTCCATTTTCTATAATATAATGACTTTTTTGCCTGAAGTTGCCTTAAACTGCTTTTTCTGAGCAAGGTCAGCACTACAGAAAAAGCTATGTGAGCCTATGACTATTGTAAAGACCCATCAGGGTTAATGGAACACAAAGCTAGGGATTAAATTTCCAACTCATGAGTTTCCATTCCTCTCTTCCCTTCTCAGYGTTATGTCTTATATTTGTAGCTAATATATTCTTCTAAGGTTCAGAGTTGTGGGTTTGATTTTTTTTTCCTTTTAATTTTTTTCTTCTCCTTACATCAAGGTTGGGTGTGGCTGTCCCCCACAGCTACTCAGGGAACAGAGCCTTAGAGCTGCAGTAAAGCTCTGCATGGGCAGTAATTAACAAGCAAGGAAAATGCAGCTTGTTTTTCAAAAGTCGCAAATGCTAAACGTGGGGTCAATCTTTTAATTTCAGAAATTAAGGTACAAAATTTACCACAATGCCCTTAGGTATTTTTGAACAGCTCGTGCATGTAGGTATAGGTGTTTAATCCCAGAATCCATTTAAAAGGGCTTAAATCCATACATATGTACAAATGATGAATTAAGTGGATCAATTTTGCCTTATGTGTATTCATCACCATACTGTTCATTAGCTGAACAAAGAAAATAGCTTCAAGATTTCAGATCAAGAGTCTATCAAGGTTTGGCAAGCTGAACAACTTATGCAGACGCTTGGCCCCGTGGGACACGAGTGCTCCGGAGTGACCTTGAAAGTGTGATTTTTGCAGGACAGACTGGGCAATAGTGTCATGGCTGTAGTGCTGTGTGTGTGGGTGTAGGAGCTTGGGTTTGTTAGCTGAGCTGTGAAATCAGAAAATTCCCTGGGGCTGACCTCAGGAGTACAAATGCCTTTCCTGAAATAGAGAAACAAACCACAATGAGCTGTGGGAAAATGTTAAATATTGCCTGTGACCCTAAAATATTTCATTTTGGTTAACTTCTTTAAATGGTAATGATTTTTGAAGCAAAACTGTGTTTCAACACAGAAAAGAAATTATTCAAAAGCCTTTTCTTTAATTGTTTTCAAGGAGAGGAAACACATAAAAACTCTGCTCAGTTTTCAAATGGCTTTGCAAGTCATGATGTCCACCAGGTGCTAGAATTTAGGTTTCTGGTGGCAGTGTAATTTCTGCTTTAAGGGCTGGGTTCTGGAAACTTGCTGGGGGTGGGGAAAGGGAGGAAAAAGATGGACTTGAAAGGAAGGGTTGCTGTTACTCTCATTGGTGGGAGTGGCACCAGAGAGTGCCATGGCCTAGCAAGAACTTCTGTGCTGACCATTCTTAGTTCTTGACCTTTTTTCAACCTTGGTCTCTTCAAATCTACATTGTTTTATCCAGATCCCAAATACAGGATGGTTTGGAGGGAAGAAGAGCTAATTCATAATGGTCTGTAGCTAAAAAAGGCTGCTTGTTTGGAAAGTCTTATTCTTACTGGAGTTTATCTGAAGYTTCCTACTGAAGTTGCCTCAGCAAGGTCGAGACATAGTCAAAACCCACTGACAATGTTTGAGAAAATTTAACTTGACTGTGCCTTGACATTAAGTTTGGAAAACTTTTTCTTGGTGTTTTCAGAACTAAATAGTAGAAGGAGAAGGTGTAGGTAAGTGAAAACTGTCCATTGCGGCAGTGGGAAACTTTTCTGTGAAAGCAGTGAATAAACTCAGAAAAAAACAGCTCTATTCTTAATTATTCTAATAAAATACTGCTACGTGGAGGCATTCAGACTGACCAACATCTGTGCTCTGTAGCTGCACTRCAACTCAACCAATGTCTCTTCATTTCATCGTGCAATCCATCCCACCATCCTCGCAAGTCTGAACTACTCTTGTAACCTCGGCTTCCAATATGCTGAATTGGTGATAAAATCAAAGTGGGGGGAGAAATATTTTTTACAAAGAACAGACATTACTCCCTTTTGACAAGAGACAAATGTTTCATTCAAATGCTGCATTTCGCATATTGGAAACAGTAATGAATTCTTGTGCACCTTTCTCCCTAGTTCACAATGTCAGCCCCAGGCGTAGAGGCACTTCAGGCTTYTCTTACAAAATTAAATTTAATGTTACACCCTCCAGTGGAATGATGCATAAATCAAGTGTTTGATTTGCATGGACTCTAGTGAACAGCCCCATTTYGTGCAAATATAAACCCAGACTTGAATATTATGTCAGGGACAGGAACAAAGCAATCTAGGGTTTCCAATGAGAGTCTGGTACCAAGTGTAATTCAGGCTGGTATTATGTTGCTCTCATGTCAGGGCTGTTATTAAAATTCTTGKGTTTTGCCTCCTTTTTTTCATCTCAAAAGAAAATGTTTTTCCTGACCTTCTTGTGTTTGGGCAAACCAGTATACACCAGTGCTATTTATACACTGTCTGTGAGGATCTGAGATGGAATTGTTGCAGGGTTTTAGCTTTCTCTTGGATATAAGGAGTGAGTGTAGCAGGATAGACAAGTAATGAAACAAGGCAAAGCGAAGGTGATGATGAAATAAAACCGCAAACTGAAAGAAAAATATTAGGTAACTTTGTGCCCTTTTTGAAAATAGGTCAGCTTCCAYGTGAATATTCAGAGCCTGGACCAGGTCAACAAAGTTAAGGGACTAGAAGGCAACAAATATATTCCTTTTGAACATGAAAATGCATTTGTGTTCTACACGATACAAATCCAGATGCAGGGCTGTGTCCTGGACCAAGGCTGCTGGGTACTGCCCTGCCATGTATTTATTACAGGTGGCTGTTCTTCAGCTCTTCATGGTGGTTGTTGTTTTAGTGCAAAGAATTGTTAACACTTCCTCTCAAACTCTACTGAAATTTTGATTACTTTCTGAGCCTTGTTTGTTGGCGAGATGTTGAGTTTTTAGCTGAGAAAGTCTTTCCACAGCACTTGCATATTAAATGCATTCAACAAAAACATGCCACTTCATTAAAACTTAGCACTAGATTACTAGTATAATTTATACTTCAACATCAGGCATTTAATTCTTAGCAACTTAATCCTTAGTTTGGTTTTGGCCTTGTTACCAAACAAGAACCACACAGTTTTCTTGGATCAGTCACAGACTGCCCAGAAACGAAACCTGAACATTGCCCAGTTCCTCTTTGCTAAAGGAGGGCATCTGCTTTATAACCAAAACCATCCTGGGGCTGTGCTACTCGATGGCTGTGCTGGTTGCAGTGACATGAATTGGTTGAGTTTGAGATCCAAAGGGGAGTGAGGCAGGCTAAAGCTGGATAAAGCTCTGATTGCAAGAGAGTAAGCTTAGATTTTCCAAGGATCTGCCTGGCCAGGATCCCATGGGAGGTTGCTCTGTAGAACAGAGGAGTCTTTGGAAAACAATCTGACCTTCAAGGACAATCTTCTCAAAGATCAGTCTGTTTTCATCCTGGGTGCAAGAAAACAGTAGCCCAGGAAGGTGACCAATCAGATGGATGAAATGAGGAATATCAGTTGTATTTTAAACTGGTGGGGGATGGAAAGGTAAAGTAAGAAAAGCACGAGCTCTGAGCTGAAGTGAGGAAGGGGACAGAACAGACCATAATTTCTGGCGCTGTCTTTGCTGGCAAGGTCGGGTTGCAGCGCTGGTTACAGAGAATTGGATTGGATAATGAGCTGCTTACTGGATGTGGACAAGATTCCAGGAAAAGAGAGGTGATRGGATGTTCCTGTGGGTGCTGAGAGAGTTGGTTAATGTCACTGCAGTTATTGTCTGAAATGTTGGACAGATTATGGCAACTGAGGGAGCCCCTGAGGGTAGAAAAGGCAAACACCCATTTCAAAGATGGAATAACAAAGCAATGACTAGACTCTAGCTAATTGCAGGCTCGTCAGCTAACTGAGGTCTGGATGCTAAACTCTAAAATGGTCAGAATCAGCTCTGGAAACCTTGCATACCTCAAATTCCACCCAGCCTTGTATATCTCATGATAGCTGTCATTTATTTAGAATTAACTTTTCTTGTCTCATTGTGGTGCTAAATGATAATCTGTTCTTACAGCATTCAGGCTTTTTTCTGTGGTTGATATCAGCTTGTTCTTCATAAACTCCTTTTAGTTTATTCATGTAGATCTTACCTTTTGATCTGAAAGCTGAGTGCTGGATAAAGCCCRCTGTATTGAGGGTATGTCTGTTGGAAAGAAATGACAAAGCAGAACATGAGTAACACTCTTAAGTGTTGAGGAGGAGAGTGAGGTCAGATTTCACTGGCAAGCCTGAAATCTATACTCAGTTATCACTGATGGCATCATTCAGAAAGATTAAGAGCTCTCTTGGAGAGAGAGACTTAGACAATGAATGAAAAGGTGTATTTATGGTCAGCTGCATGTTTTGGAAAGATCCTAAGGCTTTTAAAATGCTGTTGGGARCTATACTTTCAAATGTTGAGCATTTGGGAGCATATCTGCTTTTGGTGTTCAAACAAGAGTTACTTTCATGGTAAAATGAACAGGGTAAACCCTCACTTATGAGGGTTGTAGATACCCTATGCAACACTAACTGACTTCTGTTTTCTTTGAAATAAGGATGGTTAAACTGAGTTATAGGTAAATAAAATGTATTATTATTTAGAGAAGCAAAAATAATTTGATAAGGCTAAGATAATAACAGTTGAGTAAGACCCAGAGTATGGCACATAGAGTTGTAAAATGACAACAGGCTTTTTAGTCTTGATAATGCACTAAAGAGTGAATTTCCASACTCCTTGAAGCTTTTTGCCTTAGTTTTCCCCAGTTTGTACAATTGTGTAATGTGTGTGATGTTTTTCTGCTGCCACATGGGCAGCCACACATTTAAGTAACAATTTCCAGAGCCCTTCACTGAGTGGTTACCCTACTTTCAGACACCTACATTTTCCTTCTGTTAGCATTATCACTGTGAAATGTGCTGAAAACATGCTGAAAGGTCGGAGATTCCACAGTACGACCTTGGTGCAGCAGCTCACTTTGATTTAATTATCCTTTACTGATGTTATGGAAGTCAATAGGACTTACTCATTTTCCTGTATTAAGTACAAGTTAAGTGTTTTGACGGATGGGAATGCTTTTAAAAGTGTATTTTAAGTGCCACACCTGCTAAGTGCTTTGCTGAATTGGAGCCTTGGCAACTTACTGTTTTGATTGTCATCATCTATGTGATGGAACTTGGAAAGTTAGCTAGATAGCCTCAAGCCAGGTGAGTGATATCAGGGGCTTATTCTCTCCATCCTCATGTTTTTTACAAGAGTTTTAATTTCAAGTTCTTATCTTACTGAAGTAGTTGCTGTAGCTGGCAGAGGTTGTATCTGTAAAAGGGATGTGACCTGAGCAATGAGGACTAAAATGAGGACATGGGTTAGTATTGGACTAACAGATGATTTGTGATAAGAAAAKGTTTGAGATCTTGAATGCCAGGACTTGTAGACCTAATTGCCATGTAATTGTGTTCATACAGTCCCTACTGACATAAACAGGTCACACCCCTGCCACACTTGATCAGTTACCTAGGCTGAAGCATCTTTGGATGCTGTCTTTGTGTCATGCCACACTTAACCAGGAATTAGCATTTTAGTTTGGGGTCCCAAAACACTTTTGGTGTAGATAAAAATAGACTGTCAGTCTGTACGAAGAACAAGATTTTAACTTTTACATTTTCTATCTGTCCAAATATGCCTTTCAGGTAGAGCATGCTGAAAATGTCCTGTCAAAATTTCATGGAAAAATTAATTGCTTACAAGTAGGAATGATGTATACTTGTAAACTTTGTAGTCCCTGACCAGCAATTGGCCCTTCACAGCCAATTCCCCAGTTTGTATACTGGACATGACACTCTCTGGGAGAGCTTTTGGCCAGTTCAGATCAGCTGCTCTGGCTGTGGTCTCTCTTGGCTTCTTTTACACTTCCTTGCTGGCAGAGCACAGGAAAAAGTCCTTGACTTGGGCTTGAGCAAAGGACACTGCTCAGCAAAGCCAACACATCTGTRTCTTATCAACATTATTCTCCTGCTAAATACAAAACACGCCCACAGCTACTGTACCAGCTACTMGGAAGAAAATTACCTCTATCTGAGCTGAAACTAGGACAATCTGGTTTAATAGAGTACAGCCATGCTTTAATAAAAAAAATAATTAACTTAAATTCCATTGAGATTAAGCAGTCAGCTTRAAAGATTTTATTAGTTTATTCCAAACAATGTGGTTCTCTGTTTTGTAAAAACWTTATGAGCAACATCCACAATTGCATGGCTTACAAGGCCACTTACGAGCAAATACAACTTTATTTGCTTTAGGATTTTTTAAATGAGTGATCTAGTTAATAAATGCGATACCTGAACACACATGGTAGTCTTGAGTGCAGTAATGACTGCTGTAGAAGTTTAGACTTGTAAAAAGGATGTGATTGCTGGGAGCATGTAGCCACAGGGATGGTCATATTGGAACACCAACCTTATCAAGTGCTTTGAAAATCTTCCAGAAGCCAGCMACATGTGTACATTTCCAGGGTCCCATTCTTAGCTCATATCTCTCTTCTCTCCTGGGTTTTTGCTGCTGTTTCAAAAAGGCAAGGGTTTGGCATCTGTCACTTTAGTGGTGCCATTTTGTCAGGGCCAACAAGAGAACCATTTTTCAACAGAGATTAAAGACTTCATCTTGGAGGAAAGCAAAGTTTGATGTGGAAGTTTGGAGTGTGCTTGGAAATCRGGACCATGTCAGGTTTCTGTTGTAAACTTTGTGATAAAGGTATGATGTGAATGGTGACCCTTGTATGTGTTGAATATATAATAAATAATATGGATCATGGGAATCTATTTTAATCAAAGCAGGGAGAAATTTCAGCTTAAAAAGGTAATGTAGAAAAAGCTCTGGTTTTATCCACTCTACAGGGTAATGTAATACCATGATGTACCAAGGATCTCATTCTTAATACAAATGGGAAGAATTTAATTTACTTTAAAGAACAACCTTAATAACATCCTTGGAAGGCCTGACTTGCTTTCAAATTTTCTCATATGAATGATGATGCAGTTTAGGGATGTCATCTCTAATAAGTTTGCTGTAAGTTGGGAATCTTGAACAGAAAAAAAATAATTAAAATCTTCCTTTCAGCTTCACTATGTGGGATCTAATAGATTTATGCAGGTACACATGGTAGTTCAGCCCACTGGATTTCATCCCCTATAACCAAGACTTCCTGGCAGACAAAGTATTATCCTTCCAGCTTTCTAAAGTGATCTTTTGCATGTTGAATCAGAGTCCTGTTTYTAAGAGTATGGAAAGAACTTGGCTCAGGCTAAGTGTAATGATTTTTGCTTCAGCAGTTTTCTTATTAAATTCTTGCGGAAAACAACTGCAAGGTTATTCAGTGAAACAAGCACAAGMTATACCAACCCAACTAGCTCTGTGCTTTTATATTCAGTCATGAAGACTGGTGAATCAGAGCCAGTTGCTGTGGCAAAATCCAAATGTAGATATTTGCTGTCCTAGCTAATGGGAGAAAAATATAGTACAACATTGGCCTAAAGGCTCYGGCTGTGATTCCTTTGTAACTTGGAGTGCATTAAAAAAAAGCTTCAGTCAGCAAGATAAGTTAATTTTTTATGACCTTTATAAACTGTTTTAGACTGGAACTTGGGAACATCTCTCTAAGATTAAATGTTTAAATCCTTTTGTCTCRGGACTGCTAAGGATCTTGAGGACTCTTTGGTTTCAGAAGAAAACYCCAAAATCTATAAAGAAATTTTGGTTTTGACAATTATCGCCAAAGGAATGATTATTAAGAATGTGGAATTCCGAGGCTCTCAGTCGGTCCCATCACTASAATACTGATCTAATAGAGGGGAGCTGATTTCCCTGAGTGTAGGGCTTCCTAGGTTTTCTGTGTGGTCGCAGTTGCTGTTCCTACACTTATAAGCACTTGGAGGAACAAATTGACTTGTCACCAGAGGCGTCACTTTGTCCTGCCACAGCTGGTACMTTGGCCAAAAAAATTGGAGAAAAGGACAAACTTTCTTCTGTGGAAGTGCACAAGTGTAAAACACTGGGCTGCTTTGAGAAATTACATTGGAACWGAAGCAGTAGCACGTCAAATGAAACAGGTGAGAAAAAGTAGCTGAGATTTCAGGTGGACTTCTTGGCTGCCACAGCTCGGCTCCATTTCAGTGGAGTTAGTCTCCTGTATATAACAAGCTGTTTGTTCCTTGATGTGTAAGTTGATTAATTTTTAAACTAAGCTATTTACGTTTTGTTTTTCCAATTAATGCTTAGAATGAATAAAGCAAAATGGCAGTGGTAGAATATTGGCAAATTAGGTATTAAGTATATTTTGTTGTACTTGTAACGGGATAAGTTCAGCGAAAGATTCACTGTCCAGAGTTGGATGCTGACACTGTAAACCCCTGAGTACTTCTTGTGTTTTTTTGAGTTTTGTGGCTTGAAATAATATCTCTAATCAACAGCTTTAAATGGGAATATGAATAGTGATGGGGAAAAGGTGCCTTTTCCTTGTCTGAGCAGAATCTGAGATATGGATGCATAGTAAAATCCAACATATTTCCTCCCAACTACATCAGTCTAATGAAAGATGTTATTCCACTTACACACCTTGCCTTGCTCTCTACACTGAGCATTGAAGTGAGCTGGCTTAAATAGAAATGTTTCTTTTCTTGCCATATCAAGCTAAATGAGATGGATTCACCTTTTTTTTATGGTGGCTAGAACGATGAGCAGTTATCGTGGATTGTATTTGATGAGGTCACAGGCAAATAGTTTAGGATTTTTCTTTTGACTTAGCTGTATTAAGTGGTTGATTTTTAAGGCTGACATTTTTTTCTCATTTGGTGCAAAATCAAGAAATATGTGTACTTGTTCAACTATTGGAATTTGGAGGGTTACAACACCAACTTCAAAGTAAGTCTAGTTTTTCTTTTTGGTACTCTGAGATTCCTTCTTTTTGTGTTGGTGTTTCAGGATTTTTTTTTTTTTTTAGGGATGTAAGCAGTAGCCCATAATTTCTGTTTAATTCATTTGTAGTTTATAACTTGATAGCCTCATTTGACCACACACTAAATCAMAAAACCTATTTCAGACTGAATGCAGAAAAGGAAACCAAGGTTTTTCACAGCACTAGCAACAAATGATTGTGCATATTTTTATGAAAATAAGATTGATTATGGAAGTTTCTGCTTTTAATTTACATACAAGAAATATCTCTAAATATAATTGACCCAACCAGGYATGACTGCTGTTTGTAGTATTCTTTAGAACACTGAAGAGTGACTAGAAAAGCACAGCCACATCGTTTTGTGCAGAAATCTGTACCTTCTGCACGCTGCTGAACAATACAAAATGTGTTATTGATCATATACATGATTGGATGGAGGTTAGTGGAGGGGATACCCTCTGTAAATTTCCTTTGATCCTGCTAAATGTTGTTACCAGTGTGCTACAGGAAATAAGTGAGTGTAATGATTTTAGAGTGGCGTTATTGTTGGTTATATCAAAGAKGAAACACTGCCTGTTCCCTTAGCAGACTTTACAGTAGTGCCACCATGAAAGATCTGAAGATCATTATTTACTGGAAATAAAAGAACAAGGCAGAAATCGATTACTACGACACCAGATTTATGTCTCCATTGCACTCTATATACATCTCCTATTTGTTCTAACTTCATGGAAGGATATTTAATACATAATGGAAAGAGGCTTTTGCTTTTGATTTATTTTTTGTTTATTATTTTTGGCATTCCTTGGAGAAATTCTGGAAATCAATACTTGGATGTGAGTGTGCCTGGATGTAGGTAGTGGAGGCAGTGGCTATTGATGTATCTGTGTGTTTTTTGTGCTGACGTACATCTGGCACATTTGGGACTTTGTTGTCGCAGTACACTGTGCTCAGCCTGAGTGGGGAKAAACTCATATTTCTTCCATCATCTGTTTACATAAAATGATCCAAGAGGCATMGATAAATTTGGGTAGTTAAGTTCAAGCTTGGAAATCTGTCCCGCTGAAGCATTTAGTTGCAAGTGTACATATTTGTTGCATCAAAATGAGAGTTGAAGACAGATGATGGAAAGCATGAGCACAGACTGACTTAAAATGAGGCAGGGGATGGTGGGAGATAAGTGCTGAGAAATTTCAAGCAAAGTTCTGGATTGTTTAGAAATGGACATGGCTTTTCTTTCTCTTTTTGTCTGATAGGTGGCACTTAGCCCTAATTCCAGCTGAGCATCTTAGATCTTTCAGTTTCTGTAGTCATGTAGTAAGGGAAAATGCAAAATACTGCTCTTTTTAATATAAAATAGTGGGGTTTGTTTTAAAAGTCCAGAAGTTGGTCACATGCTGCAACAGGATCAGACCTTAGCTTAGTTTGAAAGCAAAGTCAGTTTGTTGTCCACCAAATACTTTTTGGTAAGATAGTGTGTAAACAGAGGATGAAATGAAAATAGGATCTAGCTGGCTGCTTGGTGCATGGAAAGGAACAGATCAAAGACTGGGATGATGGGATGTCACAACACAGAGGGCAACACAAAGTACCCAACAAAGAGCCCAACATTGCCTCAGRTCCCCTGCCACCAAAGCTGTGCTCTCCCAGGATATAAAACATGAACTTTTCCACAAAAACAATCCCCTTTCCCAAGCAAGCATGTGCTTTGGAACTTTGTTGCTACTCCTTTAGGTCTCCTAACATCTCATTTGTAGAAGAGTTGTTAAAGCTTCACTTGGCTGTGTTTATCTGCATAAACCATGATCTTTGATAGCATTCAAGACCCCTGGGGGAGCTGTTGCTTCCTTCCTGCAGAGAAGATTTCAGTGCTGTGTACCTGCAAAACCAGTGCCTGGACCAGTCACTGAGGCTTGGCAAGACTGAATCTGATAATTGTTTTCATACCTGGTCCCTGTGTGGTCAGCAGGATGGAAGGAAGGGAAAGCTTTCTTGATGTCTTCTCCCTCCCCCTATTTGAATAAGGAATTTGGATATTGTTTGTTCACATTACAATAAATTTATTCTGTGGGCCGCTTGTGGCCATTCAAGTTATTGAGGATAGTTGGTCATATGAAACAGCACTAGGCTTCACCCAGGAAAAATACCTATTTTTTAAATTCAGGGGTAGCTTGGAAAGTCTACTTGCATGGCTTTGTAAAACATTAAATGGATCCCCTTCTGCACGGATTAGTTTGTGACAGGGGGAAAAAAATCTAATGCTGTTTCCCAGGTTGAAATGTTTATTCCCTTTGCTCCTTGTTGATTCTTAGTCATGATTATAGGCAGCAGATGGCCAACAGCAATAGATTTTTCTGTTCAGCACTGACCAGTGCTAGGTCAGATTCTGGATATCATCTSTGGTTATGCAGTTTTGAAAGCACTTCTAACTTGCTAAAGCATCTCTCAGTAACAATTTCTAGCTGATGTATATAGCTTTATGAAAAAGTCAGCATCAGCTGAAGTCTAACACTGCATCTCCACCAGGGCTTCCTGGAGCAGAGCGATCAATATCCTCAGTGAAGTTTATGAGGATGCCGTGAAACCCTCTAAATGCAGTGGCATTCTCTTCAACCTTTCTTGTAGCCCATCAATTACAGACTAAAAGGTCAGTCTTACTGCAGGAAAAGTCTGTCTTCAGTAAGGATTTTTTTTTCTACTTTTCCTGCTGGGGGGTGGGTGGAGATGTTTGTTTTGGCAGAATCTGTTCCTTTATAACAAAGCTTGCCAAAAGAGCCAGGGGACAGCCCTTCTCTGTATTGTGCATGTTTTGCTATTTTATTTCTGAATTCTCTCTGGTGAGTCAGGGGTATTTTGAGGCTTGTGATTTTCTGCTCCAAGTAGGGAAAGAGCCAGTGGTGATGCATAATCTGTACTGAGCTGGCAGGGAATAAATGAAACTCCAAAAATAAATGCCACATTACGTAGTAAACAATTTCCTGCTTTGCTGTCATGCCTTCTAAAATAATTCCTGTTTTCCMCTAAGAACTCCATGAGGTTAGAAACCAACTGCAAAGGGAATGCCTGTCTTGTACATGCCTAAATGTTGTCTTTGCTCTTATTTATACAAGRCTTCTCACATATTTGGATGTCTGAATCCAGGCAAAGAAACAGTCCTGGTGTCTTTGGCCAAATGTTTCTCTACCCCAACCTTAGTTGGGCAAGAGGCTCCAGCAGCATTAGGTGTCCCAACCTCTTTGGAGAAGATCTTTTGGAAACTTGTTTCCAAACGGTCAGTTATTTCAAAAATTGTCAGCAYTGGAATAGTTCCATTCACCCTGGTGCTCTGGCTGCAAGTAGAAAGRGTTTGTCCATTGCTGAGCAGTTCTGAATGCAGCTCTMTAATGTTTTGTGGTAAAAATGTCAYCAAATGCATATGCCTTCAKGTATATTCATAAATTATTTGAAAAGTTCAGCAAATAACAAAGGGAAGGGAAGGAGAGGAGGAAATAAAAAGAAAAATCTTGAAAAATACAGTAGAAACACCTTTTAAAAAAAAATGAGTAATCCAAAGCTAGCAACCTTATCATCCTCTTTAAAAYAGCAATTTCTAACCCTGAATTCTGAGTGAAAGCCATTTTTATCAGAATCAGACTTCACCCTGGGGGAAAACTTGTACAAATCCTCCATGTTTGGCTGGATATGAGTGCAGAAGCGGTGTCCCTTCAACTTTTCCCTTGTGAACTGAATGTTTTTGTCCTGTGAAACAGCTTTTAGGATTGTGACAATTTACTTACCCATACCTGGAGTATTTTGAGTCCTGTCTTCCACCTCATGCTCAGGGCAGTTGTCAGGTAACAGCACAACCAAAGAGAAAGTCAAGGTGGGTCAAGTGGACAATTCCATCTTCTCTTTTTTTGAGGCTGTGCCTTTGGGGYCAGCAGCTGCCAGTGGGTTGCTGGCCTTGGGCTGTAGGGAGGATTTTATCTGGATAGCTTAAAAAGACACGGGAAATTCACTGAAGGAAGGGATTTTTGTGAGCAGCAAGTGTTGATGGTAATTTGGTATGAGATCTTGTTGTGTGTTAGGTTAAGTGGAAGCTGCTGTTTGTTAATGACTCGCCAGCCTCGCGATTCCACAAATGGATTTATTACGACGTACTGCTCTAAGGACAACTGCCCCGTTAGCTTTGCTTCACAKTTCCTCTACTTGGGCACCCCTGGCGTCAAACATGATGCCAAAAGCAATCGGAGCTATTCCCAGGGCAGGCTTTGGGAAGTTTTTTCCGCCTGTGCCTCCGGGAAAATCTTCTGCAGCACAGCACCTCTGCCCTTTGCGCTGGGGCTGTCACAGCGGCTTTCCCCTCTCACGTAGTTTTTCACAACTAAACCACAGCCAACTGGATGCCGAACAATCCCAGAMTTGAGGTGTCTTTAAGGACCAGATTTTAGCAATTCATTAGCACCTCGTTAGGGGAGGCTGGTGAGGGATTAAGAGGTGTTTAAGAGGGGTGTTGGCCAAAGCGGCAGATGGGAACTGAAAGGCTCCGATTTTCTCCCGGAGGGATCTCACTACTCCAGCTCAGTCATTGCACCCATCACTATGGCCAGCTCTGGGCTCCTTTGCTCCAGAAAATAAGCACATTTGTGATGCAACTCTTCTCCCTTGCCTACACAGTGGTAGGGTACCTACAAGGGTACTTTCCAGCTCTCATTCCAGAATGAACCCAAAAGGTATCCTATGACTGGGTCAGGGGAAGACAGGCAGCCTCTTATTGTGCCAGATCGACCAGGTGTGGGGCTACCACACAATTTCAAGAGAGAGGGGTGCAGAAGCCCCTCCAGAAGGGTGTTTGGTTTCATTTCCTTTAGTTAAAGGCAGACATCACTTGTAGAGAAGTCTCAAATTGTTTTCCCTTGATTTTACCAGTTTTAGGGCAAAACCATAAAATATTTCAGTTCTCTCAGTTTAGAAGTGACTGTAAACAAGTGAAAATATATGATTTAGAAAATACAGGATGTAGGGGAAAAAAATTAGCCATCAAGTTGATCACAAAGAAGGACAGTGCATTGTGCTGATACACCTCAAATGGTCTGAGTGTAAATATAAATATAAATATGTATGTGTTTTTCCCATCTATCTGCTCAACTTTGCACCCAGAGCAGATCAGCAAGTTAGGTTCCATTCCAGAAGGAAATACGTACTCTCTGTTATCCTTTCTATTAGAAGACTGGCACAGTCCCAGCC
>NW_026623337.1:1766957-1820322 GCF_030028575.1 Malurus melanocephalus | reverse complement strand
CAAAGAGGCAGGCTCTTACATAGCAAAAACTGGAAGGCTGTAAGGAGTCATCACGCAGATTCTGATTGTATGCTTATGTCTGGAAAACCACTACGTGGATCCTTACTTGGCTGGACATCCTTTGCTCTGAAGAGCAACTCAGGTACCATTTTTCCCCAGTAGCTTCAGGAAGCAGAAGAAACCATCACAATTGCATCCCCTTAATCCTGTCACTGCATAAAGACAGCAGCATTTGATCAAGAACACTTGGTTGAGGAGGGATTTCTGACCTGGAAGCACAATGTAAATGATGGTAACTCTTCCCTAGCTCCCTCTGCTTGCAGGCTTCCTCCTCAGGACTGACTGTGWCACCATGGTCATAATTCAAAGCATTTTCTAAATAAATTATAAATAAAGCCATTGAAGAGTTAAATGCAGCATATATTAGATTTCAGTGATGAAGCCTCTGATTAATATAATGAAAAGCCTGGTTTAATTGCATTACCTTCCATTAGCTCCCATCTTCCTTTTTTTTTTTTTTATAATTGTTTCTAAGGCTCTGTGTGTGTACTCCATCCCTGCTGGGACTTTCATCCCACATTTATTCAAGTGAGACTTCTGCTTTCAAAACTGCACCTTTCATCAATCTCCCATTAATTAGCCAAATGCCGCATCGTATTATACATTGATGCAATCAGTCGAGCATGTGCCATAACGAGAGGAGAGCCCAGGTCTGTCCAGGCTCCTCTCAGGAGCTGGTCATTGGTATTCCAGGATAAGTCAGCTTACTGTAATTTGAAATTGGTCTGCCGTCCCATTAGGAATCTGCCCGATCAATACCAAGTGAATTAGAGTTTCAGTGATCTGATTAACTCCCCATTATTTTCTACCCTGGCTGATTTAGAATGCATGATGAGACAATATTCCAGTTTCTTTGCTTTATCCCAGTTTAAATGAAATATAGACATCTGAGGAAGCAGTGGCTGTGCATTTGATTTGGCTGTGGTGTTATAAAGTCAAACACTGTGAATGTCTGCCTCGACAGCCAGGGGCGAGGGCTGCCATGTCACATGGAGAGACAGCAGGAGGCTGCACGGAACAGGGGCATTTTTCCACACTGCTGCTCCTTTATGGCTTATCCATTTGCTGCCTTGGTTGGGCAGATTTGCCTAGACTTACCTAAATTAGGTTAGGTACAGGCTGAGTTTATAGGTGGCCACACMATTTGTAGTCCTGCACCTCTGTAAGCCAAGATTTAGAGGTGGAAAACTCTTTGCACAGACTCAATTTTGGTGTGAGCCTGAGACAGGGTCTAGAAATGTGAGATATGCTCTAATTCATGGGATCCCTGCCATTATGAAAGACAGAAGTTAGGAAATCTCATCAAGTTTTGTTAGGTCACGAGTAGTTCACSTTCAGGACATGGATGATTATTTTGTGATGGCAGCTTGTGGATGCAATCTCTAAATGGAGTTTCCAGTTGCTCTTTTATTTCAAGTATGTATAACAATGTGAAACAGAACTGGGGAAAAAAAGCCCAATTTTGTGAGTCTGGAAGGTGGATTTTTAAATAGGAAACTTGCTGGTTTTAATGCATTTGCTAATCTTGAAATGTTGTTGTAGATCCCACTTATCCCTTCTTTTTTTTATTCTTGCATTTCCAAGGTAAAAAGGGTTAGTGTTTCTATTGCCAATTTTCTGGGCAGTGTGTGTTAATCTTGGCCTGGGGAAATGGGTGAAAGAACCAATCCTGGTGTGCTGCAAAGAGCTGTATGACCTGATAACACTAAACTCTGCCTTGGTGTTCACTACTCACTGCTGTGGAAAAGAAGTAAGATAGTCAGAAAACATTGCCTTTGTAACAGAGCTGTTTCAGCAAGGTGTCCTTACTAAAGAAGCTGCCCCTAAAAAATCACACCTTGCCATCACCCACAAAAGACAAAAAGGAAAAAGCTTCTTATCATGCTTAGATACTCAAAGAGAGARTTTAGATACTCAAAGAGAGAATTTKGAGCCAAAGCTGTATTTYAAATTCTACTGTCTTATTGTRCCAATAGACCAGAATTTAAAAAGCACTTTAAAAAATGAGAAATTTATTTGGTGAACGTTGCAGTTGCATTTATTTTAGGAGACAAAACCTTGTTTGTATTCCCCTTCAGGGTATTCATAGTGTCCTAGCCCCTTTAATGGATTTTGGGGCATCAGGTAATGAGCAGTGCTGCACATTTTGTGTGCCAATAGGCAACAACCRGGTCATAATCTGCTTAATATGTGCCATGGATATATTAATATTCATTTCTATATTTTACAAATTAATATAGATTTGCTGAGTAGTACGTGTATAACGCATAAATACATACATAAAAGTTTAATGTGGACATGCTCTCGTGCCTTCCACCAGTGTATATTGACATAATTTTAGTGTTTCTTCATTGCTGCTTCATGGACAGTTTGCAGGCCGTGGTTTTTTTGGGAGGTGTCCTTGTTTGGGGGGATTGTGTTTGTTTGGGGTATGTTTGTTTGCTTTGTTTGGGTCCCTTTTATGTTCAGGGGTTTTTTTGTGCATGTAGGGTTTGTTTTTTTGCGTGGAGTTTCTTTCTTTGTGAAAAGAAAATACARGAGAGAAGGCTTCAGAGTGCCAAGAGCCTGAGTCATCTGTGGGCGGTGAAACTGAAAGCTCTGACTCCCAAAGTTAAGTTTYTTCAGAGGTGCTGGGGCAGGATGCCACCGACGGGATGGTAAAGCTCTGTATGTAGCCCACTAGAGGGTGACAAAGCCTAATGTTAGGGACATGGAGGTGACACTGGGGGTCCAGAACCTTTGGCATCCTCTTTGCCTGCCTGGGGTGCACTCCCTGGTCCACCCTCCAGGCTAAAAACATCCGTGTTTAATGGGATAAACCATCCCTGCCTGAGRAAGATGAGCTGAGCCTTCAGCTCATGGGTAACAGCCACCTCAGGAATCCCCTCGGAGCAYCATGAAGTGGAGGGAACAATGGAAAAATTATGGGAAAAGATATTAGATCAAATGCACAACAGCTGACCTGAGCCTCTGTGCCACATGCAAGGGTTGAAAGCTGCACTTTACAGGGTCAGTTTTATCAGTAAATGAGCCAAGGAGCTGCAGAGAAATTGCCACAAACTCCCTTTGTGAGCCAATGGCCAACTGGTCTTTTCCAAASCCACTGGAGCTGGTGGGAAGGTGTTCTCTTGACTTGGTTGGGCTTTTGATCACAACCACAGCAGAAAGGCACATTGTGGTGTGTCTCACCCAACATAATTCACCCTTGGGCTGGAAAGAGAGCATAATTTCTTGGTTTGGGGGATTTAGGTTGGTGAAGATGAAAATAATGTATTTCCAGGGGAAATATTGCAAGCTCTGGGCTGTGTGTAGCTTAATGTTTGAGTGCTATGGACTGATTCAGTATCTCTCAGGGACTGAGGCAAGAAAACAGCAAGGGGAGAGAAAGAAGTGTTGGTAAGCATTCAAGTAAAATGTTGTGCTAAACTAGCAATAAAATAATTCTGTAATTAGAAATGTTGCAGTAGAATGAAAAAAGGCCTAGTCATCTTTGGAATTGTGCAGATTGTGGAATCCTAAATAAAAAAAAAAACAATCTGTAGGATTTAAATGAGGTTTGTGACARATTTCAGATGTGATTTACAACTTTGATGTTTTATTATTATTTCTGAGAAACCCATATAGGACTCTATTAATTAAAACTCAGACTGACACTTTGGCTCCATAAGATTTATGAAATTAGTGTGATTTTATCTCATTAGTGCATTTATTGCAGTGYTCTCCTTTTAATTAAGCATTAAGACCCTCCAAGGTGAGTTTTATCATCCCATAATGCATCTGGGCTTTGACTACTTGTCTAAATACACATTAGGGGATGACAGCCACTTTGGAGAAACCTTAATTGTTTTATCACTGAAGTTTGAGTCTCGTATTTGCCTGGTTTGGGTGACAGGGTTTTCATTTCTTTGGGGCCCTGCAGCAAGTGTGCAGGAAAAACAAAAATTGTGATGTCAGTAGTGTCTGAACCCCCTAGAGGGACAGGAAGGCTGAATCCAAAGGGCTTGAGAAGGACCTGAGCCAGTTCCCAAAGAGGCTTTCCCACTGGTCCTGGTGGCTTTTGGAAAGGGTCCAGGATGTGGACCAGGATGTGATGACCTCGCATCATTCTTGAGCTTTCCAGCCAACAGCTGAGGCTGGTGGTGGCTCCATCTCCTGTGGCCAGCTGAGCTGGGAAGTGGCTACTGCTCCTACACGTAAGGCTCAAATCTCCTGGGATGTTCAGGCTTCTGCTTCCCATGTAGAACACTGAAGGACTGAGCCCAAGTTTCTGTGGTGCCAGTTGGTTGTCACTTGAAGGGAAACAAGGGGGTGTCCTGTATGTGTGTCCATGCCTGTGTGTATGTAGATATATGTTCACGTGTCTATATGAAAAATGGGACCATTTTTACCCCAAAGAATTCGAAGTGTTAGCACTTGAAGAACCTGGGTAAGCACATAAAGAAGTGATCTATAGAGAAGAAAAAGATTTATATAAAGAACTTCTCCCTGCAGACACGCTCAGCTGTGAATACAGCCCTGTTTAAATACCTGTTTTTTTCAGTATGGGTATGTGTATATGTCTTGCAGGAGCAGAGGTGATATTGTCAGGCTATTTCCATAAACCATTTTGCTGTCACCAGATGGCAATGTAATGATATTTTGCCATTATTTTACCTTGATATGTCACTGCCAACTTGTGGTACTTGGTGTTTCCCTATAAAATGTCACTAAAACAGTCAAGTTTTAATTTTTTTTTAAAGCCAGTATTTTCTCTTTCAATTTTATTTTGTTGCTAATTTCTTTATTTAAAAGAAGAGCTTTATTCATTTAAAGGAGTGCAGGAATTAATAAGTTTTGCATGTCGCTCTTACAGATCCAAACCTCTAAAGTCAAATAGAGAACTTTGTCATTTATTGTCATGGCTGTTATTGCTATAAACATTATCATGTGAAATCTTTTTGGTAGATGTGTCATGACTGTAAAATGAAGGAGTTGGACAGCAATACAGACTTTTTTCAGTAAACAAAATAGGTTGAAAAAGAGCAATTTGATGACACAAGTCAGGCTAAATACCCAGAAATTAGGCAAAATTATTGTTATTTGCCTGAGCTGTGTTAATTCTGAGTTAGTGGGAATTGTATGCAATTTAATAAAATTAAAACTGGGAAGCTTGGGTAATATCCAGAAAATCTCAACGAAAAGACTTCTAGGCTCCTTGACTTTTATTATGAATCTTGGATATCCTTGTGTTTTTCATTCTAAAAAAAAAAGAAAATAATTTGTATTTTTCTCAATGCTAGTACAAAATATACCATTAAAATAATCAATACATGATTGCTGGACTACTTCTGGCACTTTGAGGCAATCCAGYCAGAGAATCTGATGCTTTCCTGTGCAGGTGTAAATCAAAATATGTTTTCCTGAAATAAGTTTGAACTGTGTTTGTGTGAAAGTGCCCTGAGGAGAAACCAAGTCACATAAAGTGGTGCATATTAAGCAGTGTGGGGCATTTGTGATTTAGTGCTGGCAAATCTGTTTCCCTAAATTTCAGTTTTCTCCTCTGTAGGCAATCCCAGTGCATCCCCCTGGAAAGTGATAGGATTACTCTGCAATTGCAGTGAAGATGTAGTTAGAGGTCCCGGTGCAGGGACTTGCCCCCTCCTGTATAAAGAGATTATCAATTCTGGTTATAATCTGAAGAAAAGTTAACTTGCCCTGCTTCAGTAATGAAAAGTCACCTATTTTTCCAACAAATTACAAGAAAAGATTTTTTATTGCATGAGAAATCCAGCCTAGCTCTCGGCACAGGGTGCAGGAATCACCTTTTGATCCCAAATATGGATGCCCAAGTTTGTAAATTTAATAAAACAGATAAAAACCCCTACAGCAGTGCTTACACCAGAAGCAATAAACTCTGATTAGATCTCCCTATTTTTGTGTCAGAGTCCCTTTTGCTTGCCCAGAGGTGAGAACTCTGGATGAGATAACAGCTTCAGACAAATGCTAGAGCATATAAAGTTTAAAGACCCATTCAGATCATGCATTGTTTAGGAAATTAAAATAATCAGSTAAGTTTTCTGTCACTGTGCCATGTGTGTTTTAACTCTCTGTTCCCTTCCATCATTCATTCCTGCATAATTCAGGCTTTATCTATGCTTCTATTCCATGCTCTGGGTGTCTGCATGTGATGAATATCTCCATCAGCTCATCTTCATTAACCGAGTCCTTCCCAAGCAATCAGGTACCATCAAARCATCAGAAATGTTTCTGGTGTTTGTGTCCTATTGCTGGCACTTACAACCGAGGAAAACGAACATTTAAGAAGTGCAACAACTTGCTTGCCATGCATTTCTCTTAGAACAAGCATTTAAAGAAGGGGAAAGATTAGAGTGAGAGGCAGGGGAGACATGATGTGTTTCGCCAGGCAGACTTCATGGGCTTTAACTGGTACTGAAATGCAAATTGCAACTGTGAATAGACAGGTGATGACCAATTGAATCTTGAAACTGAAATCTGAGTCAGCAGCTTTTACCAAGTCACCTTCATGGGTGAAAGAACACCTGTAGAGATTGCACGTTTTCTTCTCAGTTACGAAATCCTTGATATGAATTAGGTAAAATAGGTAGAAATAGAGATTAACAAGTCTCCAGTTTTTTTGTTTTTTTGTTTTTGTTTTTTTAAATTCAGTGAAATGTTCTGTATTCAGTTTTGAATTTGAAAGAAGACATATGAAAACTATAAATACTGTGGCAATAAATGTTCTTAGACTTCACTTGGGGTTTGGACAAAAAATTCCTCCTGCTTGCTTTTTCTCACTGTGCTGGTTATGTGAAGCTGATCAATTTGCAGAGATAAAATAATTCACTAATATTCTGTCCTATTGCAAAACAAGAAAAAAACTTGTCAGCAGGTGTGTGGAATCCCTTGAGTCCTGGGCTTGTGTATTGGAAAGCCACTTCCTGGGTGAAAGACTCCTTATGCTGAGCTGAGCTGCTCGAAGCTTTGGGTGTTCCTGCACTTCATGTTTCCAGGCATTTATTCCCACTGTACCTGGGCTGCTGCTTATCACAGAGCAGCAATTTCTCTATTTTGCTTGAGCAATGTTAAAATATTAAAACTGCTGCCCATGTTGCTTTGCATGCAGCCAGGGACACTTTTGTCTTTCTGGGCCATGAGTGGACATTGCTGGGTCATGTTGAACTTCTCAGCCACCAACACCCCCAGTTCTTCTCCTCAGGGCTGCTCTCAACCCCTTCTCTGCCCAGCCCCTTCTTGTGCTTGGGATTACACAGACCCAGGACCTTGCACTTGGCCTGGTTGAACGTCAAGTGGTGAATTTCTTCAACTGCAGTGCTTGAAGCAGAAGCAGCCTTCAGATGTGTTRAGGGGGATGGATGTGTGAGGGAGGAGTGTCCTCTCACAGCTTTTGGATAGATCTCTATCTATCCAAAAGCAGCAGGGATGGTGCCTGACACTGGAGCAGATGAGTTTGTGCAATTTTTTTTTTTTTTTTTTGTAGAGAGCATCAACTCAATAGAAAAAATAAGTGCAAATATAATCACTGAACAAGAAACACTTGCCTGAGAGGATAACATAATATAAAGTGAGTCAGGAAGTCACTCATAAAGGACAGGATATTAAAGGCAGTGGTGGGGAGGGGACAGGCTATTAATCTCTATGTCAGTAATGTCAAAAGGGTCTTCTGCAATTGCACATCTTCCAGCAGAGATGTTCACCAGTCCAAGCACACAGCCTGGCCTATCTTCCACCCCACTCTCTGATTTCTGGGGAAAGAGCAGTGAATATTTTGCAGGAAAGTGTGACTGGTGTAAACAGGATTGAACTGGAGCAGTTCAGGAAAACCCTGAGTGTGACAAATCCTCCTGTTCATGAGACAACCATGCTCTCTAAAGATGAATAGAATTAGCTCATCCTGAACATCTCAGACACTTTTTGTAGGCAGAAATTATGGCAGGTGCTGTTTGTTTTCTCATAAATTTGAGGGAAATATGACCAAATTCTCAGTTCATGTCAACAGACTTAGGCTGCTTGGAGTCAAAGATCCAACAACACTGGAATCAGATGGGGACCTGGACTGTCAGGCTGGAACCTGATCCATGCTCRGTGCTTACCTCTGGTTTAGGTCAGACCATGAGGGAAAGATTTCACTTCACTTCTGAAAAAACAGARTTGGCTTTTCCCTTCCAGATAAAGTGGCTGCCAAACTTGCTTGTGCAATTTTTGAACGAAAAGGTAACTGAGAGAGGGAGGATGGACACAAACCGGCTTTTTATGGAATTTTAGTTTGCTCAGACTCCTCTTGGGTGGAGRGGGTGCAGCCTGGGTGGAGATGCTCAAGCTGGCTGATGTGGCCCTGGGACAGCCAGGATGTGGTGCCACATTGCCCATCCTGGTGTTCTTGTGTCCCAGCAAACTGAGGGATCTGTGCCTGTGACACACTGCAATGTAGCCCTGTGCACAGCTGGGACTTGTGCTTCACTTCCCTCCCCTTCCTACCAGGGACCATATAAAAAGATCCTTTGTAAAGCACTTTTATAAATAATTTAATGGCAGATATAAAAAGCTTTTACTTTTTTTTTTTAAACTGGCCTTTTTTTTTTTAAATCTGTCTACATGAAAAACATTCCTAGCAAAGTTCGCACAGAGAAGGCTTAAAGTTATTATTAGGCACATAAATTGACTGCTTTCTCATTTATATGCAGGCAAATTTCTTTAATTTATTAATCTGATTTGCATAGAAAATTACTGCACTCATCACTGAGAAGCCTCATGTAAGAAAGGTTTTATAAAGCTGTAACTAATTAGAAATATAAGAAATTACATAAATGTGTTTAATTTTTTACCTTTCAAAACCTTTTCTTCTGATGGAAAAAAAAATTGAAAATATATGTATTGCAAGAATCTGGAGGCTGTTTGAAAATTGCTTCACCAATACATATTCTGTCATCTTGTATTTAATTCAGGACAGAGGAAAAAKATTATTGAACTTAAGTTTTAAAGTTCACAAGTGGGAAAAATTGCTTAGAGGAACTGTTCTGTGGTAATGTAGGAAGACACTTAATTAACTTAGGCTTCATTTAAAACCGTAGTGTAAATCTTTTCAAAATGAATCAATGTCTCTGCTGAATTATATCTTAGCYGAGTTTTACAGTCAGGAGGCTCTTAAATCAGTAAGACCTGTCACAGTGAAAGCTGTGGTAGTGTTTTCACATTCTCTGCAAGCTCATCTGCTCTTGGATTTGAAAGTCTTTTCCCTGGGTCCATTTGCTCTAGCAACAGCTGGCTGTTTCAGGCAGCACATTAGCAGCTCACAATTAAACAATATTCCAGCTAATTTGAGCTCGGGCAGATGAAGAACATCAGTGACAGTGAGTTTCCTCCCTCCCACCCTCTGTTTGTTCAGTTTAAAAAAAACTTTATTTCAGTTTAATTGCTCCTTGGAGACAAGGTTGCTAGAATTCTCTCTTCATCGYGGTGTCCAGCTGAGAAATTGTTCTCCCATCTTGCTCAGGCAAAAGGAGAGAGCGTTCAGCCCACACAGGCTGCAGATGTGCAAGGGGGCAAACGGGGGGAAGCAATGACAATTAAAGAGCATACGGTCAAAAATAAATCTGTACAGTAGTGCCAGTCCATATTAATCACAAGATTGAGAATAACAGCGTATCTGTACAAGTAGCACGCTAAATCTCCTGTTACATTTACTAGCCTTCATATATCTGGCTCTGCATGTTTATCAGGGTGTCTGATATGATATACTTTATGAAGTGAGGGAGGATTTATAGTACGTTTTGTGTAAATGGGCCTGATAAAAACCGGRAAAAAAAGGGATGGTAAAACATTAACATCTGGAGAGACGTATGACACTGCAACAGCACACACCRCACAGGCGTGTGGATGTGTGAAAGAACAATAGAATTAAAGCTTTATCTTAGCAGAGCTGCTGTATGCCAAGCTTTTCACACATCTGGATAAAAACGTAGTAAGTTTTCCTCTCAAATTTAGCACTGTGAGGAGGCTCCATGACATAGCATTGTCATCGTGTTGCTTTGAGATCTTGGGGGTTTGTTAGTGGGATTTACCGTACAAATAACTTTATGCTCTTTTCTGAATGTGCTCCCTGGGGGGACTGAGGAACAGACAGAATTTAAGTGGGGGAGATTTTCAGCATGCCTGAGGTTTCATCAACCAAAACAACACTTTTAASAGGTCTCTTTGTATTACATCTGTTCTGCAAGGAATGAGCAAGGAAGGGGACTGATGACACTAACTGGAGCAKGACATTTGCAACCCAGCCTGTGGGTCTGAAACCTGTGGTCTGGATTGTGAACCGGTGCACCACGTGCAAGTGTGAAATGTAAATTTTGGAAAGTTGTAGCACAGTCTTAGAACTTAGGCTTTGAAAAACTCTTTCCAAAAAGACTATTCTTCCATCACCCAGAATGGTGCAGATCTCTAAAAAGTCCATCTTATCTTTYAAATTTAATAATTATTAATTAATATTTATCTCTTAAAAGTTAAACCAGCCTAACTCTGTACTCTAAAAATTAAGCACTTAAGTATCCATGATAAAATTTGTGGAATTTGTGCTATCAGCACTTCCACAAAGCTGTGAAGTTGCTGTAACCTGGGTTTCCCCGAGGTAATGTGGAAAGGAATAATTTGGGGAAGGATGGTGTCCCATGGGAGACAGGTGGGTAGCAGGAATAGTGGGTTGGGAGTCATGGCCACACCAGGCTGAGCTCTGTTGCAGCTGTCACAGACCTTTGGTTGTTACTCAGTCTCATATTTGAACCAAAGGAAAACTCTGTTCTGGAGAAGAAGCTCTTTAAGGCTACCAGATTTCCTCTGTGATTGTAGGGATTTTCTTTCAAAGGATAAGGTTTCCATTACTCCATTGGTAGTGGCTTCAAAGGAAAGACCATCACAAGTCTCAGGCTAAGCCACAAAAGCAGATGCTCTGCATTAAYTCTGAAATAACACTCTTGTGTACCTAAGTCAGGTACCTGCCCTTAATATATTGCTTCTCTTCACCTGGGTTGTACTTTTTGTCTTCATCTCCTGCCCTTCAGAGTTCTGAAGCAAGCCTCTGCATTTCTCATTTGCAGAAAGAGCGTTGTCTGGAAGGAAATGTAATGCATACGCAAAATATTATCAGAAGTRCAGGGTGTCCTTGTCGCTGGCAATAGTCACACCCCATTTATAAACTCGTTTCRGTGTGGCTGCACATGCCAGGGTTGGTTTGTGCAGGGTGGGGATGGGGCTGTTTCAGAAACAGTCAGAATGCTAGTGAGGTGACTGATGGAGACACACTTCATCCSACGGGAAAGATAATAGAATTGCTTTTTTAAAATCACCTCCCAAAATAGAGAACTTTTGATATCTCAATAGATATGGAACTGTTTATCAGCTTTGCAATTCACACGATCTTGTGAATCCATCAGACAAGAAATGCCACAACTGTGCTTCTGTCTGTGTTTGCACCTGCTCTGTTACTGATCTCCATGTTTTACCTCTACCCTTATTAAGTAGCTACAGTAAGAAAAGAAATTAAAATTTCCCCTCTGTTGAGCATCT
The DNA here is from genome assembly GCF_030028575.1 of Malurus melanocephalus. Lineage (NCBI taxonomy): Eukaryota > Metazoa > Chordata > Aves > Passeriformes > Maluridae > Malurus > Malurus melanocephalus. The sequence continues at coordinate 1,808,688 of NW_026623337.1, read as the reverse complement.
CAGGTGATCTGTGGTCTTTTGCCAGTTTTTTTGGGTACAGGGAAGGTGCAATGTTCCTTAAATGAAAGCKTTGTAAAGTTTTCCTGGTAAAAGCACCCCCAGAAAATTTCCAGATATTCTGACAGCCACTTCTCTTGAGTTGTATCAAAATGTTTCTGTAAACATAACTGAGAATGAACGTGCTGCATTCTTGTTGTGATGTTGACAGGTTTGAGTACAGTTTGTAAGCAGAACAGCTCACATGGGCTGAGCTGCTCAAGAATCACTAAATTCCTCAAAGTGGAATGCAATTATTGCACTGCTGAAGCTTTGTTGGGTGGACAAGAACTTTCTGCTGGTCAGCATCTCATTTTTCGTGCCCAGTCTTCTGTTCTTCCCGATTTCCTCCYCACCACATGATATGTGTGCAGCAGCATTCCTAGATTTACTGTTTTGCATCTGAATGAGGAAGCAGCTGCTGATGCTGTGATGATGCATGCAATCTAAGGCTGCCAGGTTTTTATTCCAGTCTATGGGGGTTTGCTGTGGCTTCTACTGGGAAGCTTATTGGGCCTGGTCAGAGTTTTAGGATGGGCTGGGGACACAGTTAAAATGCAGTTAATGGGATGTCTATGTACTCAACGACTGGCAAATGAACTAAACAAGATCCTGATGCGGGTAGGAGGAGGGATTTTTGTTTTTCTGCCTCACTGACTTCATAGAAATGTTTCTGAAAAGTTTATTTTTTTTGTGTATGATAGTTTCTGAACCACTGGTCATTTAAGATCATAGTGTTGGTACAGAGGCTGCAACCAAAGAGATGGATTTGGTTTATGACTCAATTTTTTTGGCAGAATGCACAGAAATCGATCCCGATTAACAGAATCTAGTTTTGTTAATAAGAAAACTGTGAATAAAAACCTAACATTTCTCCCTTGCCTTGTTTTTTTCATCCTTTTCTGAGCTGAACAATGCTACCAAGTAAGTGCAGTTCAGGTTACTTATAGTCCCTGTGCCTGTACTGGGCACTCTGTCTTGTAGTTCCTCTGCCCAGGCTGAACTCTGCCTCAGTATGGATGAAACTCCCCCAAGAGTGTCTTTTCCTCAGTATTTGTGAAATGTGGGAGATTTCTGCAGTGGAGRACATTAATCAGAGCTATGAAAAGGAGCTTGGGGCTTCATCTCCAAGATTCTGTGTAATGGAGTTTATTTGGGGTCAGGTGTAAAAGGGTTCTACRTGCTGCAGAGTAACAAGATTAGAGAAAGATGCAAAAGTTCTGTGATTATTTTTGATGAATTATAAATAYTTTTGTTTTACATAAACAATTTGYRCATAAATGCGAATAKAAGTTCAYATTTAAATAGCTAAAAAGGTTACTKGTAGCCAGAGCATTGATCTGTCTGTTTCTCTAGACATAAATGGAATAACCCACAAGGTGCTATATTTAACTGGAATTCTGTGTTCCTGTCTAAGCTTTAAACAATATCCAGAGCTATTGTCAGTACAGAAGAAAAATGGAGTGGAGGTCCTTGTTGCAGTGTTACAAGTACCATGTTGGTTCCTGTGACAACCATGAAAAATCAATAAATGCTCTATAATGGGTCATATTAAAAACAAGCAAACAAAAATAATAATCCCAAAGCCCAAACTGACAAAAATTAAGAATGATTGGAAAAAAGCCCCCAACAAAACAGAAACCAACCTGTGGCAGGGCTCATCAGAAGGATTTTTTTCCAGAAGGATTATTTCAAACTCACAAAAGGTCAGCAATCTGCCATCACCTTGTGAATCAGAACAACTCAACATGCAGCCCAGAAGGCTGCTTTTGAGTTCTTTCACTTGAGGGAGAGCACAGCTTGCTCTGAAGGAAGGTGTCTGTCTTCCTGCCTGGAAGGAAATTGAATTAGCATGGTGGTGCTTTGTACATCTGCTGTGTAATATGCTTTGTGAAATGCAGACATCCAGTGAGGATGCAGATGCTCCACTGCTTGCAGAAGTTAATGACAATTATCCCAGTCTTTGGCAAAGGAAGTCGTGAGGCTCTCATTTCCACAATCTATCATGCCATCGGAGCTTACTGCGGGATACTTCATGACRGGCTGGTGAGAAAAATATACAAACTCATATGCTGCTGTTGCAAATCAATTCTGCAGCAAAGTGGAAATAACTCTTGTACCAATAAGCAGCAAGGCCTATGAAAAAATACCCATTTTCTGAATTTTCAACTTGCAGATAGCAGGAGAAGCCATCAATCATGTTAGAGAGCTCCCATTCCAGCAGTGTTGTTCTTAAAGACACACCAGATGAAATTGGACAAGACCAGAATATGCAAAGCCCCCTCCTTTTTTTTTTTTTTTTTTTTTTTTTTTTTTTTTTCTAGAGAGTTGAGAAAGGACCTTTTTCTATTTTCTTTTCCTACTTTTTTCAAAACAAACCTGTATCCTGGCAAGAGCATGTATATTGGTTGTGTTTGCTGTCAAAATGACTAATTGTTTCACAAATGGCTATTAAACATGCATTAATGAGATACTCCCTTTCTTTTGGCAAATAGAGATTCTGGGACACGTCTCTTTCCTTGGCACCCCACACGGGCTAAAAGCATGCACAACTCAATCTCATCACATCACGGGGTGTCCGAAACTGTGCTCCAGCTGAAGAGAATAGCTGGGGCATTTAAACTGTCCATTTTCCACTGTGTTAATTCAGAAGCACTTCATCATTCCTTCAAACCTTCTTCTGTTCCTTTTCTTTCTGCCTTTTTATGTGTGTTTGAATCATATCCTGGGTCACATGAAAAAGACTCCAATGCATCCTATGCCAAACATACTCACGTAACTGTGTTCCCTGTTGTCTTGCAAAAATAAAATTATGATCATCCTCTGGGTAGCAGATAAAAACTGAAACCTACCAGTCATGCTCTCAGCATCCCTTGAAATCCACCTGCATTGCCAAAGTGAACAGAAGAAAAAGGACATCATGCATTGGGATACTGTTCCATTTTGTCATTGGCAGAGATGCACAACACTCTGAGATAGAGACTGTCAGCCAGAGGAGGTTACACTTTCCTCTTTAATATAAATTAAATCAGGTCAAATTGCAGCACTAGAAAGCCTAAGGCATTTTGCAGCCATTAATTTGTTGACTTTGGAAAAAGACCTGACCAGTAGTGTCTTAATCAAGGTAATATAAGGTTCAGGCTTGAAGTGATTCTCAAATAGGCTGCAGMGAACCTGGCCTGTTGCTGTCTGCATCACAGACTCTTCCAAAAGTTAAGGTAGGTACCCTGTTCACTCCACCCTGGTGGGGAGCTAGTTGAGAAATACAGTCTGGGTATTCAAAGGTGTTACTGGGGCACCTGAACAACCATTGGCCAATCCTGTTCATAATTAGCCATGAATTAAATTGGATTTTTGGAAATGCAGCAAAATCTGCGTGTTGAGGAGTGTGAGTCAGTCTCTACATTGGAATTGTAGGGAATCCTAGGATGTTATTTCTTTGCTTGATTTGACACAGCTGAAAGCGGCTGCTACCATAAAGTGTCAAAGTATGTGTATTTTTGATCTCATTGGCTGTAGCAGTTTGTGTGTAGCCTTGTGTAAGGATGTATTCTGGTAATTTCTCAGCACTGATCTCCTGTTTTCTTCTCCATTCCATTGCTGCCAGTGATGGAAACTTCTCTGTTTCCAGTGGCTGCCGCTAATTTAGCTTTTGTGTCAGCACTCTACAAAGGGACCAAYTTCTTCCCTTGCCTCAATGTGTGGCACTGTTAAGAATAATATCTGCTAGTAAACTCAGGTCTAGCTACAGCAGGAASTGATAAGGGATGCCTTCTTAAACTGTTCCTGCTTGATGTTAGAAAGGCTTGGCCAGCTGAGAACACACACCCTCACATGCCTGCTCTTACAGGCKTTTAACTCGTTCCAAAAGTGTCTGCAAACTGGCTAAGTGATCAACAGCTATGGAGCTGTCTTTTAGAAGCCACAATTGGCTAGTGAGCAATACAAAAGCCAAAGAACAGCTCTGTATTTCCAGTGGGTTTTTTTTTTTTTAGCTGGCACTTTATATGACCTTCTCTGGTTAGTTCAAGAGGCAAGTTCAAATACATTGGGAAATGGAGTAATACCAAATACAGCTGTCAGATGAAACTGTCTGTCCAATTGATGAAATTTTAATTTACTTTGCTCTTGTCCTTTCCAAATGGTTACCTTTCAGTTTTCCCTGCACTGGGATTCTGGAGATGTTCATTTTCTGAGAAAAATGTATTTGTTGTCTAAAGGGTACCACAGCGTGTTTTCTTCTGGTAACAGGCTGATGAAAACAATRAATTATTCAATCCAAGAATATCTAAAATGATGACTCAGTGCTGGTTCCTATTTTTTAGGCCTTGTTTTCATTAACTTCTACATTAATAGTCCAAATGTGCAGTTAGATTGAAATGTCCTGTGAAATTGCCCTGCTTTCCTCAAATTGGGAAGCCCTCAGCCTCTAGAAACTGTTGTGAGATGTTTTTCCTCATTCTGTGAAATAAAATATGGCCTTCATTTGACAAGAAAAGATAAATCTCTAGCTGCTGGCTGCCACTCCTCCCTCCAAAACAAAAAAGCACTGCTGCTTCAGCCACAGCAAGGGTAGGAATTGTTATTAAAGAAAGCATCAAAATTACCTTCTCCCGAGTGTTTTGCTTTCTCCGCTTCACCTCTTTCATAATGAAAGCCAAGAAATAAGTTAGAGAACCCATGCACWGAGTACACTCCTGAGTAATTTTAGCCTTCTCATTCGTAAGGGGAGACTAACACTGCAGGTTACCACCATCACAATAAATTTGTTTTCACCTTGCATAAACAAGGCAGTGTAAAATATTGCTTCTTTGTGTGTTGAAATCAAATACTGTGGTAGATGAAAACACATATCCATTGTACTGATGAGACTCTTCTGAGCTGCACAGGTGAGTCAAAGCCTCCCAGCTCTGTTCAAAGGAGAAGCTTTCAATCCTAGAAGTAAAYCCATTTATTTCAAAATTGTCTCAGAGAAGAGATGGTAAATGTGTGTTTGATATGCAAATTCTGGGTTTGTAACTGCATTACAAACACAAAACTAATGGCATGTGACCAGCATATTTTAAATACTTTGCAAAGACTTAAGGCCATTTTGGTGTATTGAAAACAGGACAGCCCCGGGGATCTTCGCCAGGGTCAGTGGCAGAGGCCCTGGTGGCAGAGGGCTCCCATCTGCTCTTAAGTCTTTGTGTACATTTAAACTTGTGGGCGGTAAAACTCAGCGTAAAGCACAACCCAAGTGGCAGCAGTTGTGGCYGCTGCAAAGGGCTGTTGCTTCAAGTTTATCTTCCCAATGTGGACAACYAGTCTACATTGCTGTGCTTTTCCCWGTTAATAAAGGACTTTGAGGCTTTGTTGGCTTTTGTTTTGTGTTGGTATTATTTTGTTTAAAAACTTTCTRATAGTGAGGTTTCCAAGAGGTATTTTCCAGGGTCCTAGGAGGAYCAGTGAGCCATGGCAGGTGCTCACCACACAATGAATGTGCCAAGTCCTGAACAAAGACTTCTGTCAGTGATCAGGTCCCCAGAGACCAGGATTTCTGCCATCTCACCTGGCATCCTGTTGCCTTGCACACTGAGCTGGTCWGCTGTATCCTTAGCAGCAGTAATATTTTGAATTTAGTGCATTTCAAGAACCAAAGATCATGTTTACTCTGACCATTGCCATCAGCCATAACTAATGTGCTTAAAGATTCCTAAGATACTGTCTTGGTTTCTTTAATTTGCTGGGTTTTGGTTTTAGTGTTTTGGTGGCTTCTTCTATGTAAATTTGAGCTTGGGTTTCTTTTTGTTTCAGTTTGGTAAAATTATAAAAACAAATAGGGCTGCAAGGGAGATGATGCAGCCAAAGGCAGATCCTTGCAAGGTCTGCCCAACCCACTGTACAGGACTGTCTGTGATGGCAGGCTGTTCTTGTTYCTTGTTGGAAAGTTTTTGCTCATTTCTGAGATGAGTGCTCCTTGCTGCAGCCAAATCCTGTTGGGTTTGATCCCATTAACMCTGCCTACTGGAGCAGGTGATTCCTTTCACCTGTACAAAAGCATTTTTTCTACTCTTAGATTTCTCTCTTTCCCTAATTTCCTTTAGGCTAAAACAACCCAATGACTTTGCTCTTAATGGATGGATTTAGTGAATTTGCATCATCCTGGCTGYTTTCAGAGTGGTTTTCAGTTCTTTCACATCCATTTTTTTCATGTACTTGAAAGGGGTTACTGTATATTAAGAGTAACACTACCWGATGATGTAGAATTTAAGGAACTTCCTCATGGGGTCATGTAAACTAAATTAAGATATCCCTACTTGACAATTTACTATTTTGCAGCAGGAACCAGGTAGAGAGCATCGAACAATATTAGACATTTGTAAAGATATTTTGGGTTCATCTGTTTGTTTTGACTTGAAGAGATTTGGTCTATTTTGTACCCAGCCTGCCCTAGAAGATCTGTTCTGGAAAAAGGCACGCTGAGGGTTAGTGCAGGCACCCATTTCATGTTCAGGCCAGGTGGGTGCTTGGAGTAGCTCTGTYAGGGATAGGAGCAAAGAGGGTTAAACATCTGTAAGCTTTCAGGTTTGGGCTTTTCCCCTGCTTGTTAACAAAATACATGTGGGTGTTCCCCAAATTCATCCTTTGCATTTCCTTTGCTTGTGGAGTTGCAGAAGACAACAGATTCTTCCCTATATTTAATCTTGTTTGTGCTGTAAGTGCTTCCTAGGAGTCTTGTTATACCCTATTTTTTTTTCTGGGCTGTGTGTTTCTTATTTCTCCTCAGCAATGATTGTGCTCTTTCCCAACACAGCTAAACACGGAGACATTTCCGCATATTTAGGGGGTCCTGGGAATTTTCCTTTCAGATTTGCGAAAACAACAATCTGACAAGCTGCTTCTTGGCATGACACAGCATGTGTTAATCTATGTCGTTTCCAGGCTACTTTGTTCATAGTTAATTTGTTAAATTCTTTGTGAGAATAGACGTGTTCCCCACTGAGCAATCGGCACAGCTGCAGCGGGAGTCGGTGACCAAACAGAGCCCACTGTGCGCTCCGTGTTAAGAGCTGGGATGTGAAATCAGGCTCGGGACAGCATCCTCAGCASAAGGCACAACTGATTTGGGGTTGTCTTGGCACCCAGGACTGATGGTGGTGCCAGTTATCCTGTAAAAGGGAGAAAAGAACAGTGCTTTTAGTCTAGATGGACTAGATTGACTAGGCAGTGTAGATGCCAAAAGAATAAGAAAMACATGGCTGGTGAAGAGAGGTCAAACAGTGTTACTTAGCTAAAAAAAAAATAAATAAAAAAGAGAGAGAAATTGAGTCATAGGTCTAACTTAAACCTGGCATTCACAAACATGTCCCTACAGAGTATCCCGTAGGGTGGTGAGTCATTAGATCCCCAAAAATATTAAGAAAAAAAACCTCTAGAAGTCTCAGTTGATCTTTCTCAGTTTCATTAATCTCCAAATTTTAACTCTTTTGTCAATGAAAATCAGGTCTCTTCAAGATACCCCAGGCTGCCTATCAGCCACTTGTGTAAATGTTGGGGGAAGCAGGAGGGATTAAGCCCTTTGTGTTTACCCCYGGGTTTATGGAAGGCTTTTCAAAGGCCATTGATATTAAAATGCCATCTGACAAAGAGCCTGTGGACACTTCACAATTTGTGCATCCCCACACATTTCTGTGAAAGATTAGGAGGAACACATCACTGGAAATTCCTTTACAAGCTGGGCATGTTGTCCAATTTGTGCCTGTGACTCTCGTTAATCTGGTCTTGTAGTTAGGTGCCATTCATTTATAGTTTAGAAATTAAAAAATGTTTCTTTCTCATCTGCCTTAGAAGCATCTTGTCCTCTTACAAGAACTGAAGAGTTCTTTTTGTCCAGCTGTTATGGCTCTGTGTCTACAAGATAAGGARAGCCCTTTTTCCTGCAGTGCTAGATGGTCACTATCAATGCASCACCAGGTTTTGGGGAAGCAGCTTTCCCTACACTCCTGTTGGTTCCAGTAGTGGCAGTCCCTGGGATTTGGAGTTACACATGGACAGGGCTGTTTCAGTGTTTCTTTCCTCTTTCAGTAAGAGCCACAGTTAACAGAGTCCTGGAGAAACAGGCTGGCTGGACAAATATTAGCATTTAAAGGGATATTTAGACATCCCACATCAGAGGGTTTAATTTCAGCTTGTCAGCTGTTTTTCTACACCTTTTTTATGTTCAGGAAGACTGGCTGACCATGAGGTGACCTGCAGGACACCTTTTTTTTTTCCTTTAAACTTTATTACACCACTGCATGAGCATATTGCCTGCAGTTTTCCAAAGCTGGTTTTTCCAACAGGAAAAGATTAAGACAAGGTGTTGAGTGTGTGGAGCACAGAAGTAAATAACTGATTGAATGAATAAGGAAGGAGGAGCAGAACACTCATTAATTTCAACAGCAACCATTTTAAGCCACTCTGTCTCARGCCAGGTCCTTCACCTGGAAAAAAATCCAGCCAAGCTGTGCTATAATGTCTCACTTGGCCTTGATGGGCCTACAACTCTTAATTTTGTGCGGCRCTGGCTCTCTAGAAGGTGGCTTTCAAAGATAGAATGACAAAGCTTGTTTGTCATTTACTTCCCATTGTGGCCACAGGGACAGAGCTGAGAGAGAGGTTTTTATGCCTCTCTAATTGAAACATGGTCTACTTCACAGCCTGTGTAGGTTTTTATGCTTCTCTAAGGGAAACATGGTCTCATTCAGAGCCTGTGTCCACTGAGAGCTCGCTGTGTTTCTCTGGAGGGTTTGGTGAGGTTCAGTCACCACTGTGGGGGAAGGGATACAGCCTGCCTGGCATGCAGGTCCTGCAGCATGAAATCACTCCATCTCAGTGCAGAATTTTGATATMCAAAGCCTGCCCAATGATGTAGTGACTCATGGATGTGTTGTTTGGTCCAAACATTTCTGGCAAGCTATCTGCATCTTCTATGAGCTAAAAATTGAAAGCTGGCCTCTCTTAGTGGAGACTGCATTGAGTAAACAGCTGTCAGCCTGTCACAACTGCATTCCCGAGAAAGCCAGCTACAAATAAGTGCATACTCATTTGATAATAAGCCCAAGAATGCACTGAGAYTACCTGGCCTTTCTTTTCTTTTGTTCTTTTTTCCCCCTCCTTGTGGCTGGGGGGAGAATGGGGAGTTTGTTATAAAAAGGTCAAACACATAACTTTGCAGCTTACAGCCATCTCTATTCTTTTCTTTTGCAATTCTTCTCTCTGATTAAACTTCCAGATAAGTCTAGGCACTGTTGCCTGGCCCTTCACATTTAATGATTTTATGCATCACTTGTTCTTGGCACTGCTCACAGCCCTGCCATCTCCACTGCAGTCTGTGATCTTCTCCTCTAAATGCTTGACATCCACCAGCATTTCTCTTTTGCTCTAAGATGCCTTTTTTCTTGTGAGGTCTAGAGAGGGAAAATGATGGTGGACAACCCTGAGATGAATTATCTAATACCCCAGGATTTTCTTTCTCAGCTCTCCTAATGGAAGGAAAGTTCTGTCTCCCTATTTACCTTTGTCTTATAAAAAAAGCAAGCAAAAAAACCCCACAAATCTACACCTTGTCCTAGATCCAGATCCCTGTCCTACTGCTTAATCTGTTCAATTGATTCTAGGAAAAATGAATAYGCAGCCCTCCTTCAGACAACATTATATGGGGTGCAACCTGGTTAGGCAGAAGAGAATTTATTACTGTGGTTTTTTTTAATGTTGTTGTTGTTTTAAAATTTCTTTTCCTTCTTTGTGAACCAGAGTGTGTAGGTTTTGTCCTGTTATTCAAAGGGGTTTATCAGAGAGATGTGTAGAGTGCAGGCTAGAGTGAGGAAAGTAAAGACAGAAGAGCTGTTCCACATYACTTGAGGAATATGAACTGATAGCAAGATTTTGGTGGATGTGATTTTCTCTTAAAAATTAGGAAAAGTTATGCATGCTTATGTATTTCAATTAATCTTTTTTTTTTTTTTAAGTGGATGTAGAACAAAAACCTATCACAGTATTTAGTCAAAGTCCAGGGATTATTTTTCCACTGCTTTTAAGTGCAGTAAAGTAACCCCTGGCTTAGGAAATTGTTGAGACCCAGTTTATTGATGGCTTCATGTACACAATAATTCAACATTTCTGTGTTCTTTGCTCTTCCCTTAGCTTTGTGCTGTTTAGTTGCTGTGGAAGACAGGGTCCTAGACCAAATGTGATTTTGGGTCTGATGCAGTATGCCTGTTCCTATAATCTAACCAGGAGAAACTGTATTTCGTTTGTGCTCAGAGACAGAGAAATGTGGGTTTGCTGTATAAAACCGCAATCCCAGCATCATTGCAGTGGACATGATGGAATTCTTGTTTGCAGAATTTGACCTCTAAGAAAACCTAACACCAGTTAGCAACAAGGCAGCCATGGAAGAAGAGCAGTAATTTGTATCATCTGTTGTGTTGGATCTTCTGATAATGCTCAGGATGGACCACAGCTCCACTTGGAAGTGCAGAAGTGCTGGACACARTAAAGTATCCAGCAGGTTAAATGGAACAAAGGGAATTGTGACAAATGTGGGTTCTGATGATGGAAACAACTTTCACCTGAGTGCCTGAAATGAGCTTGAAGTATTTAATTGGAGGCTCAGATTCTCTCAGGACATCKTCATTGTCTCTCACTCACACTAGCTGGATTTTAGGGTTCCAGTTAATTTTTTTCCATGTGCTTTTGAGTCAACGATGGGRTGGGTACATCTGACTCTTACACAAAGGGGCTATTACTGCTACTGTCACAAAAATGCATGCTGGACAGGGAGGACACCCCAATGTGTACAAATGCTTTCAAACTCATCCAGTGTCTGTGAATACCTATGCAGAGAGCTTGGGCAGTTCAGTTACCCTTGGGGAAGGCTGTTAATGAGTAAAGACAAACAGTTTATTGCCTGGGTAATGAAATGTTGGTTTTTCCATTGAAAGAGATTATATTTGAAAACCACTATCACATTCATTACCTGCATACCAGGACTTGTTTTTGGGGTCCCACTTGGGTCTCCTAAGAGTCAATGATATCCTGAATGTGCCACTTCAATATTTTGGGTAGGTGATGTCTATTAATTAAGCAAGAGCAGAATCTAAAATTAATAGGATATAAAAAAGAGGAAGTGGACACTGAATTTTAAAAAAAATTATGTTTAAAACATATGAAAATGTGTTTTATGGAAGAAAGACCAGAGACCACACAGTTAAGTGTTAAACAATTTAAGTGTTAGACAGTTAAGGTCTTAAACAGCTTCTATGGTTGTATGATTTGCATTGAAAGAGATTTCTAACACTTGGATATAGTTAACATTTACTAAATAACATTGGAATTAAGGGTGTGGCTTTCAGAGGGCACCAGTTCATCAGCATTATGCACTCTGGCTTCTCTGCTGAGTTTGTAAGAGCAATTACGAGAGTAGCTCATTGCCCTTTGTAATATAATCTTTCTGTCTGGGCATTGCAGCAGCTTTGAGTGTAGAACTGTCCCATTCACAGGTGCTGTGAGCTCTGCTTGCATTCTGGAGTTTACAATAGCAAAGAGCACAGAAGTAGCTTCTTTGGGACCACCACCAACTCATTTTGTTCTTCTTTTTTTTTCTGTTTGTTTTGATCTCTGAAATGTGGCTTTTATAAGGGCTGTAAACTTGGAGAGGGTTCATTCTGTCACCTGCCATTCAAGGAAGCTAAACTTCAGAACTACAGTATTTCATTCAACAAAATTTACATAGATTGAATTGTTTGTTTTGTTTTGTTTTTTTCTAGAATGCAGATTTTGTCTAAGGACTTGCATAATGCAGTCTTTATTGTTTAAAAAAAAAAAAAAAACAATTTATTGTTTAAAAAAAAAACAAAAACAAAAACAACAAAAAAAAAACCAAAAAAAAAGCAAATCTAATCAAAAAACAACACAACAAAAACAACCCCAGTTTTATTTATTGTGCAAGGACTACTGAAAACCATCTGCTTTGGAGAGGCCAACTTCTAGGCCACAGATGGTATTTAAAATGGTTTCAAAGAGTTTCCAAATCTTGCCGTGGTACCTTTCAGAAGTACATGTGTAAGTCCTGCCAAGGCTTGGAGATTCATTTTTCTTTTTCCTCCCAGAGAGAGGGTCACTTTTTCTTGGAATAGATCCCATCTCCCAGACGCGTTCTGAAGGCATATTTAAACATTTAGCTTTGGGCTGTGGATCAGCCTTTTGTAGTTCCCCGTTGTGCTAGGATAATAGTCCATGTAGCTAGAATCRTGGAAAGTCCACATGCAGATTTTGCCCTTGTGATTATAGATCAGATTATCAAGTTCCAAAGGATTAAAGTTATTTTCTTTGGCCCTTKGCCAAGTAAGTTAATTAGGTGATTTTCTCGAGATCATGACCTGTCGCAGAACTACACTGCCCAGTTGTTAAATTTCCAGTCTGGTAAATGATTCCCTCCATTTTCATTTCCCATTGCATTTTCATGAATGATATGATATGTAAACCTATTTTTTTTTCTCCCCCATCATAGGAACAAAATAGTTTTATGTTTCCTAGTCACTGGGATCTATATAGTTAAAAGATTTGAAATCAATTTAGCATAAACAGGATGAGTACTTTGAACAGGTTAGACTTTCTGACAAAAAGAAACATTTTGTGACTTTTTGCAAAACTCACCTATATACAATGTAATGCCTCACTGTTTTACAGAGAGAAAGAGAGTTTTAAATCTTGTCTTGCCTCAAGCTTAATGTCTCTTACTCCCTAAAGAGCTTTGTTCTAAWAAGTTGTAATTCTAGTGCAGTGAAGAATCATTGAAAATTGGATRAAAGATGGATTTGATACATATGAGAAGGCAAAACCTGTACTGTTCAATGCTGGAACTTTGAGCCAGACTCTAATCATTGCAGGTAACACTGGCAAAATTTGCTGATGAATAGTCACTAAAATTGGTGTTTTCTGTAATGGACTTTGCAATGATTTCAGGTAAGATTTTTAATTTCTCCAGGTGTGAGAGCAGTCTCTACTTTGGAGACAGTTTCATCCCCTGATAACTGCATCATAATCAGTGTCATGCAGATGGTATTTTCCTTCTTTAGGTTTAGTCATCTGAGCTCCAGTGTACTATTGTGAAGCTTGGTAGAAGCTCGCTTAACCAATAACCAGTTTCTAGCTAGAAACAGGACACCCTTCACAAGAAAACACATTTCTTCCTTCACTGGGTTTTGATTTCTTTTCATTGACACAGAAAATAAAACAGTATCATGTCATAGTTCTAAGTGTATATTCTCAGCCCTCACTAAAGTGTGTTGTTGCTTAAATAAAGTAAAATATGGCTGATTTTGGGGCTCTGCACTGTACTTCCCTTGATTGGCCTTGATGGTAGTTGTATTAAATGCCTTGTAAAAAGCAATTTGTAGTGCATTCCACTGAGGYGGCAAACAACCAGGCTAAGAAATGGCACCTCTTTTTTTACAGTCCAGGCAGCAGGAAATAAGTCTCCATTGATTTTTCCTTTGAAGGTTATGGATACTTTAAGCAAGGTGTGAAATGCTTACACTACTGAGGTGAAAAATTTTACTAAAGTTGGAACTAAATTACTGTCTGGCTTTAGCAGAGGTAGAGTGGAACATGATCTCTCATACTAAAAGCCTTATGCAATCTGATCTTTTTATTGGTTTTGTACTGTTTGGCAAATGCAGAAACTTAAATCCTAAAATTCAGTCTCTCCTTTAATTCTTAATGAAAATGAATTTTAAGTTAATCTTTCAGTTATGGGAAAAGGTGTAAAACGTGACATTGTGAGGGTTTTGTTTTGTTTAGGGGTTTTTTTGGGTTTTTTTTTTTTTTTTTTGGTTGCAACAAACCAAAAAGAATGTCTTCAACTTGGTTTTATTGCTTTAAACTTGTGAATAATTGTGGGAAGTATTTTGAATTGTTTACCTGTGTGTAACTCAAAGATGTATTTCTGGATTTCTGTGTTTGTGCATGCAAAATACGAGAAGGTTAGGCACTCTTTCCACTTGAGTACTTCTTTTTGCAGCAGATAAGGTGTTGTTTGGCTGAAAACTTTTATTGCTCTTGCGTGAAATTTCTCTGCACCCCTCTTAAATAAATGCCAAAGTAGTTTTAGTGAAGAAAGACAAACCTGTCCTTGGAACCTGAATGAATCCTTCAAACATTGGCAGTTTTCTTCACMACTTGAAACCAGTAAGAGGGCTTCACAMCAATTCTGCAGTTGCTTGACTTAGYGGCTTCACCCCAGCCTCTTGGCTCATAGACAGAAGCAGAGAATCAAAATTGGTTTTCACACTGTAGTTTTCTGGGTGGTCTTTCTTTAATAGAGCCCAGTCCATGTGATGCTTAATTTAGATTAAATTCCTACCACCCATGTCCATCAGCTGACTCTTGCCACYTTGCTGAAGCAAAGCTGGTGCTGTCAGATCCAGAGCCCGTGATGAGGGGTGAGTTAAAAGAATGGATTGTCCCGTGCAGGTGTGAGGCTTGGTGAGCAGGGCTGTAAGAGGAGGTTAGAGACCACTGAAGTTTCCACCTAAGGAGAAGCTGTAACTGGAGAAGTGAAGAACAAATTAGACTGAACTGATGGGGGTTTGATTTGGCTGTCTAAACAGGTTCCCTTTTGTAGGATGAATGTTCTTGCAGATACTATAGTGCATATTTACTTAAGTAACTTGTGTGTTTTCAAGTTTACTTTTATGGGTGAGATGTTTCAAATGAGCATTTYTTGTTATTTTTTAACTGCTCATAATCAACACAGACTTGATCCTTATACTTGAGTAACAGCATTTCATAAGAAACCTGAAAGCTGATATTTCTTCCACTAAAAATAAGTCTATCCAAGCAGCATCAGAGTTGATTATTTCACTTGCTGTGGTGCATATTTGTGTGACATTTACTATTCGAGTTACTTTGCATCCTGACTTATGCTAAGATGGCATAGAATGAAATAAACAGAAAATCTCTTCACTTTTTCTTGCTTATTGYTCCCTACTGAATGAAGCTCCAGCAAGAAATAAGGCTTTTTCCCAGAGGTGGTAAGAATGGTGATTTTTCAATGTGCTCTGCAATGTAGAAAAAATTATACAGGGAAACAGAAGCTTTTGTCTTTAGTAGATCATGTGAAAATATTTACTGGAGATAATGTTACCCAAGGGAAGCTGACAACAACTTGAACATGAAATGCAGCAATTGGGAGATCCCAGGCTGCCACATTATGCTAACAACATGAAACATCAAAGTTTCAGTCCCACTGTTTGAGAGAACTAAACTTTGAATTGAACTCGATCATCAGAAGGCTTCCTCTGACCTTGGCTGTTTTTACACCACCACTCTTTGCTGACACTGATAATTTAACTGTCTCTTCAAATAGCCTTGTGCATGTATTTTAATATCAAAACAAAATTTGCTACAGGGTTTATCAGTTATTGGCTGGAGTAACAGTTAATTTTGTGGGYTGGGGTCCTTGTGGCCATAGTGGTTGGGTCAGCAGGTAAAAGATGTTCCTTGTCCCAGAAGTTTTCTCTCTGCTTTGGTCAATCTCTCCAGTTTTCCTGTCCCACCWGCTTGGCTGCTCAGATTTCCAGCTCTGGATAATGCACACAGGCTGAGTCTCTTACAGTTTGTGTAATTCTTGAGTGTGGCATTCTGTGGCTGAAAATAATCCCTCTCTACACTTATCTGAGGGACACCTTACTCCTGCTTTTTATTTTTTTAATTTTTTTTTTCAGGAGAGCTAATGCCTAATGCATGGTCAATTCAATTAGGAAACTTTTGCCCATATGCCTTTGTGGTTACATGCTGGATTATTATACTAAACCATTTTTCTTGTGATAACTTCACAAGTAGCACTAAAACTTTTTGAGTTGAGCAGAAAATTTTGAGTAATCAAATAAATTGCTTTCTTCTATAGGAAAAAAAAATACACTTTCTTCTAGCACTAATGAATCTAAAAAGTGGTCCRAGGTTTAAGTTTCAGAATTAGTATTATTTATTTCTATAGATTTACAGAATATGGCAGTCTCTGCAATGGTTTGGAATTAAAGAGAAAAATGAAACAAAACAGCAGTAACCCACCTGAATTTGATTCTCTGTGTCCTAAAAACACTTTTTGGAGCCAAATTCAGCCTTCAAGATCTGTAAATGTTGCAGCATGCAAATTAGATCATATATACAAGTCAAGTAACACTTAAAATTTTGTCATAGTTTTGTGTTTTGAGCCTCCCAAGGGTTGGGATTAACTACACCCAAGGGCTGGACTAGGACCCTCTCTGCTTTTTTATACATGTGMATTGTGAGGACAAATTTATGTTGTAAATTTAACCAAAGGGAATAGAACCCAGCACTTGAGGAAGAAGACTGCACCGCCCAATGTCTGTTAAAAAAACATTTTGATAGATAACTCTTTGCTTTTAGGAACCTCARTCCAAGAGCTCTTACCCCTCTCTCACTACTGCCTGGAGATAAACGCTGCTGTCTCTGCTGCCTTTCGCAGTGCACACACAGCAAACAGCAATTGGAAATCAGCATCATAAAAACACATTCCTGGTGCTTCAGAATTTGTCTAATGTTACTTACTCCACAGATTTAAGGAGCTAAATTAGCTAAAATTCCATGAACRGCATTGTATGATGTTTTGAATTCAAGTATGGCCAAAAATTARAAGTGAGGGGACTTTTCCTTGTCATTTTGTCATTGAAAAGGTAAATAATTACCGGAAAAATAATATTTTCACTGACAGTGCAGGGTAATTAGTTTCCCAGGGAGAAGACGCTGGTAGCAAGGGGCTTTACACAGGGATCCTTTGTCATTTTATGGATGCTCATCTATCAACTGTCAGGTTGTTTCAAAAGAGCCCGGGTCATAATGTTTTCCCTTTGCACCTTTCCCATCACGGTGGCCCAAATTTGCCTGAATAACCATGAGTCGTCTTGTTTGCCTAGTCTGGGCATTTACAATGAGGCAGGAGGTGGCCGTGTTGCTGTGGCTGCACAGCATGGGGGTTTTGTCAGGGAGACCATCTCGTGTGTTAGCAGGGCTTTGGAGAAGAGGGCACACTGGCAGGACACACACTTTGCTTTTCCAGGCAAGGCTTGGCAAATTGAGTGTGGYTTCCCCAGGTGGAAAAAGTAGGGGGAGGACCTCAGTTTGGTTCTTTTGTGGGAGAGTGTCCTCCTTGGTTTGAGTATTAAAGATACACATATAAATATATACATAAAAATACCCCAGCTTTATTAGTATTTCCCACATCGTATTTTGGCCCATCATTCCTAAGACACAATTATTATTTAGCTGTGAACATCGGAATTAATGCAAAGAAATATTACAATTTTTTATCTGGATGTCTCAAAGGATGCAGGTGCCTTGACACTGACAGATRTAAAATGATCACCACTCCTTGCAGAGATGGCCTTGCCTGTGGAGCAATAAATAAAAGGGGTTTGGCTAAACCAGAGGAAGTTTGACATCGTGAAACAACAGCTGGAGTTTTGCTGGACTTCCCCTGCTTTTTCTTCCTCTCCAAGCTGCTCCTGTCAGAGTGTGGCTCACCTGTGCCCCTGGTCCTGTGACAGTGTCTCAGTCCATGGAAGGCTTTTATACTTTTCCTTATCTATTCTGGGAAATCTCCCTTCTCAACACTTTTCTACAGAGAGTTTTGAACTAGTCCTGGATGCTTATTTTACCTGAAATGTCCTTCCCTCCCTTTTTCCTGATTTCTGGTGCATAAAAAAACTCAGCAGAGGTTAGGCTGGAGTTCTCAGGACAGTAGAGAGTGTCTTGCAGTAGAACTAACTTGATTTTAGATATGATCATAAATACAGCCATTGAAACGTTCATWAGAATTTAATATTTGATGTTAAGGACAAAATACTTGTGTCTAATGTTAAAGGACATTAGTGTATATTGTCAAGGCAAGGATTAACACACCCTTCCCACTTCTTCCTGTCTTATTATTGGGACAACTCATTTGAGTTCATTATTTATTTAAAAGGAACWTGAAATCTGAACTTTAGGTGTTTCTATGAGAATTCACTGACAATTGCAAATAAAAAGGTGAAAATGTGACTTGAAAAATGTGTGGAGGAGGGAGAAAACCTAAACAAAATTGATTTATCCTAAAGAGTGGTAATATTACTGCCTTTCTTTAGCAAGACAAGTTTTATAGTTTGCATTGCTCTTGTATGCAGCCTCTAATATTTTTTTCAGTTTGTTAAATGAATTGGCTGTACACAGATCCCAATATGACAAATGTTAATTTCTAAGACTTTTACTGGGTGTGAGTAAATAAATGTTAAAAATGAAGGCTGGAGGCCTCTAGCTCGTCTCAATTTCTACTTGTGTTGCTCAGTGACGCTTAAGAGTAGCTGAAAATGCTCCCTTGATGGAGTCAGATTGCTTCTTTATTAATTCCATTCATAAATACACACTGGGTGTCCAGTGGAGCACTTAAAACCCTGATAATCAAAAGCTTATTGTGTGTTTGAGAAGCTTGAAAGGGAARCTGAAGTAAATACCAAGGGAGAGTAGAATAAAGTTAGAGTTTTTCTTTCTGAGTCAGCGGGAGGTCGTCTAAAGTATAATGTTATGCACAGGTTTGGCCGTGGAGGCTGTGATGGGGGTGTGAATATGTGTGCAATTACAGTAGTAAAATCAGCGTGCCACGCATAACTAATGCAGCCCTCTGCAGATGGCAGCACCCCAGAGCAGCATTTACAGCTATCTGATGGCCTCTGTGTGTGTGAGAGACAGAGGACTTGGACCTTTATTTCAGCTCTGCATTTAGCTCTGCTCCACCCAAACAGCACAAGGCAAAWTTCCTGTGAAAGCTATTAAAGAATAGCATGTTTTTGTTTTGGTTTTTTTTTGTTTGTTTGTTTGGGTTTTTTTCCCTCAGCTGTGTTTTTCTCTGAAGCAAAAAACATCGAGTTTGAATGTTGAGGTTTTCTGTGGGGAATTTAGTTTGTTGCATTAGTAAGGTTCTCTTCTCAGTTAGTGAGTGTGTATGAGGATCAGGAAGGTGGTGTTTGCTGAGCTGCTTGCATTAATCAGGTGATGTCTACACGAGCTGCCCTCCTTCCTTTTGCTATAGGGCAGAGTCATAGGGAGATAGAGAGCAGAGGCTGCTTCTTCCAGAGCTGCCAATTGACACTTCTCCTGTAAATCTTCTTCAGTTCTCATCATCTGAGGACTTGCATAAACTCTCCGCATACAGCTTTGGACAAACAATTTGGTTTTCAATTCATATCACTTCTTCTTAACTGTAAAGAACTTTTCCCTGGGTTAGGAGTGTGCCCTGAGGCTTGGGGACTGTGCAGGGCTTGGATCTCTTTTTGGCTCTTCTCTTAAATCCCACACCTGGCAAGCAATAGAAAACTAGCTCCGAGCTGGTAGCATTGTGGTGCTCTGAGCCTGTGGCATGGATGGGTGCATCCTGTGAAGAAAATGATCTGATTCTTCATCACCTCCTGTTATTTTATGGAACCATTTCCATGACGGCATGGCAGCAGAGGATCTCACATGAGGAGCCATGAGAAGTACTGAGAACTGGAAATAAATACTTCTCTGAGATAAACAATAACATTGATCTTGGCCGAGCATAACACAGAATTTCTCCCAAGACCCCCCTGTCAGGTCCTTTGAAACCTCGAGGTCTAGGCAGGTCCATTTTTGGGCAGAATTGCTTAGCTGCTTTTCTTTGCAGAAACACAAAACTATACCTTTTTTTTTTTTTTTTTCCCATTCTCTGTGAATCATGGCAATGTGAGTGCTTTCTGTTCTATTCTTCTCATTAAAACCACAATCAAAAGATCTGAAGCTTCCAGGCCACTGCAGTAATAATAATTATGAGGTGGATTTTTCAGGATTAAATGTTGGAGAATAAAGCAAGGAGGATGCTACTCCATACATCCATAKTAGACATACTGGGAAGTTGTCTTTGCCTTCTCAAATGATTTGGTAAGWGGAAAAATGGAACACCACTACCAGAACAGAAGGAAACAAAGTTTTATAGGAGTGAGGAGACGGTAGGGTAGCAAAATCAGTGGTTTGGCCACTAAATCTCAYTGTAGATAATGCAGGGGACTGTGTTAAAGGATAGTTTTTCCTTAGTCTATTCCACAGTTTGCATTCATAACAGCAAAGACCTTTTTCACCTTTGCTGTTCATGAAAAGGATGTGATCTCACTCTGCCTACTGCATACAGGGAAAGAGCTCTCAAAAACGCTTCCTGATCAAGACCAGGAGAAGTAGGCACAACTGTCTCCACTTGGGCACATCTGTGCTTCCATCAGTTTTCGCTGTAGTTACGTTTCTGAGAATTGTGTGGCATTGTCTTCTCTCAGGCTAACACCAAACAGAAGAGAAGGGCTTTTACACCGCTGGTGTCTGGGAGGAAGGACCAAGAGACAATTAGCAGGGTAGGGAAAAAACTTGTTGAAGGCTTTTTAGAAGAGTTCAACAAAATTCAAGGTGAATGAAACCTGTGGGATTCCAGTTGGATGAGCAGACTGAGCAAAGAGAGGGACCGAAATTTTTGGGTTCTGCCTGGTGCTTCCTCCACCAGGAGGATTGCACACTGTTAGAGCCCTGCACTGGTGTGGGGGTCTGGTGCAGACACTGGTCCTGGCAAAGGCTGACTGGATTATGGAGCATTCCCTGCATCTGGAGCCACCATTCCTTACAGCACCAAGGGCAGGTGACAGTGGCCCATGGCTGGTGCACCAAAGAGGCAGAGGGATGTGCACGGGGATGTGGGCTGGCAAACAGGTGGCTTTTACTGCACTCATCCTTTCTGCTACTCATCTTCATTTGTGTGTGCCAAGGGTTGCTTTTTCACATGTCTGATAGCTTTAAAGCAATCCTCCGTATTCTCCAGCATCTGCAGACAAGTGCACAGGAGCTGAGCTGTTTGTCATGTCAGGCTGGGGTTTCTGTTTGCATGRCACAACTTTTTCATGACATATGAGTTTTTAAATAAAAAACAGGGAGAGGCAGCAAATCACTTGGGTTCAGACAAGGGAAGGGGGGAAGAAAGAATCCCACCTAAACAATAGATGTTTAAGTAGAAAGTGTTCCAGCTCCTTCTGACAAAGAGCCTCCAGAGGATTACAATGCAGTCAATGTTGCTTTAATTAAATTTAATGCTGTGTGAAATGCACTCTGAGAAACTTTGATGAATGACTGGGGCAATTCATGTGGCTCACTAAAGGGCATCCAGCTCTTGCAGGGGTGTCAAGCCACGATGAATTGGTTAGTACAGGCATGTTTATAGACTGCCTAAGGAACCTTGTATCTGTGTGGTAATGTCAGAGATAATGTTATGATTCTCTGGACCTTGGGGGGCTTTGGTGACATGGTTAATGAGATAGCCCAGGGAGTGTCCCAGTAGGTTACTTGCAGACCTCCCACATCAAAAGGAGCAGCTTTGCCCCTTCAGAGCCTGCCCTCCTCTAGATCTCTCAGCTGGCTCTTGCTTTCTGCAGGGTCACTTTTTTTTTCCTACCTCCTCCCCCATCTCTTTTTGGTTCTTAGTCAACATTAACTTTGGCTCCTGAAATTCAAAAGTTGTTAGTTTTTATTTTGGTTTCTCTTTGACCCACATACACAATGGCTTTCAAAGATTTTTATAGGAACAACAACCTCCACAGTTACCCTCCTCCCAAAGCCTCAAAATCACGACAACAGCAAAGCTTAAGTCAAAGAGRAAAAAACTTAACTCTCCCTCTTTCTGTTTCTTCTTTCCCCATCACAAAAAAGAATGTTTCTTCCATGCAGAGTTTGGTTACAAAGCAATGGGCTATGATAGTATAACTGGGTCTTTTATCTCCTGCACCCAAACAAGTGAAGGGAAAAAAAAACCCCACCAAAAAACAGTGGATCAATTGATAAATGAAAGTCTGCTATTCATGTTTGATTTAAAGGGTTGATTATAGGCCTGTGGAAAAGGTTGTTTAACAATTTCTCTTTGTAAGGGGAAAAACCACACTGTATGTTTGGTTTGAAGTGAGGTTAGATGGCAAGTAMACATTCTTATAATAATACAGTGATCTTTGCAAAATTCCTGGTCCAGGAAGTAGATGTTCAGTGTATTACATCATTGAAGGAGGCAAACATCAAAGTTAATTCAAGAGTACCTCAAATGATCCTTACAAAATACAAAAACCTAAAGTTCTAATTGTACTTTTGAAATTTTAGAGGAAAGAAAAGGGGCAGGGCTGATGATGGTTCATATATTTAATACTAATTCCTTTCAGATCTGATGTCATATGCAAGTGTTCTGCTTTTGATGACTATATGTTAAAGGCTTGCTATTGTGGGCAGAGAAATAAATACTGATGAGAAATCAGGATGGGGTCTTCTGAAATTAGCATTAGCAGCATGCTAATTGATCTGGCYCATGGATGTTCTGAAACCCATCATCAGTCTGAAACTGGTAGTGTGAGATGTGTGTTGTGAACTTTGAGCATTCATCTCATACTGTGTTTGAATTTCAGAATTTGTTCATTGCAAACAGCCCTGAAGAAATGGTAAACATGAATGTGTATGTGTCAGTTTTTGAACATACATTTACATACACACTTAGRTTGAGTCAAATATTCTGGGTTCCATTATGATTTTCTTTCAAATCTCTTTGTAAAGCTTYTCTGTCCCTCAAAGTTTAAAAAGAACTCAAACAAAAAAACACCTCAGTCAAACAAACAAATAAATCCTCCCTAGCTGAGTCATCCCTGGCCACTTCATTGTGGCCAGAAACAGTCACATGCATTCTGCAAATTTTATTTGTGTTGGACAGCTAGTGGTGGCTTCCCGTAGCAAGAGTGGGGGAAAAGGGTGGCAGTGGTGATTTGTGTGGTTAATTATCATGGTGACAGGTATTAGGTTTCTTGGTGTGTAGTGAAGGTCCTAATGACTCTTTTGTGTGTTCATTAATGTTTAGCTGTTCTTTCAATGCCATTGGAACCACATCAAGAGGTGAGATCAAGAGCTGGCCACACCCAGAAGTCTGTGGTGTAGTGGTTGTGGCTCATCTGGTTTATTTTAAACACCTGAAGTAGAACATCTCTTTCAGAAGGTTGGGATTTTTTTCTACCTTTTCTAAAAGATCTGTGCTGTCCATYACCAAGCTAACACCATCCTTCTGGTGTCACACCATGTCAAACTCTCTGTCCTGACCCTTTTGCTCTCTTCTTCTGCAGGCAGGGCTCTTGTCTCTTGGTAGGGGGATGACAATGGCTTCCTGGGTGCCATATAGATAGATAAATTGTAAATTATAGATAAATAAATTTTCAACAAAGTTACATCTGTCAGAGTGCACAGGACCAAGACTGGGTGATTAGAGTGAAGATTTTTTGAGATTGTTGATGTGGCCTTGAAAGGGCTGCATCACTTCTCCTTTTGTTGCAACACTGGGAGATGCTGCTCAYCTGTGCCTGGAAAGCTGGAATGGCCTCCTGGCCCTGCAAGGGAAGGTGGAAAATGGGCAGAGCCAAGCCAGGCCCTTCCTTCTCTCTATCTCTCTGTTATCTGAATCAACTATCCAGGTAGAAGCACTTAAAGGGCATTTATTTAATAAGTTACTTGCTGCTGGCCAATATTGCTATAATGAAGTTGTAACTAGATCAGRGAGGAAGCAAATGCCAGGTTCGGTTTGGTAACTTGTCTTGCAGGGAAGAGGGGAAAAAAGGCAGAATAAGCTGAGTGGTTTCCAAGACCCTAATCTATTTTTAAATAGGTCTCTCTGAAASTGTAGCAGCAACAACAATCTTTGCTGTAGTTAATGGGCTGTCAGTGTATCCTTTATTTGAATGACTGTTTTCTGAATCAGAAGTTAAAGACATCGTGGTGTTGTCACCGAGTCAATGGCAATGAGTCTAACCAAGGACCTTGAAGCCACTCTGAGCATCAGCCTCTGAGGGCTTCAAAGTAACAGCAAGGTCAAGGGAAAGGCAAACACAGCCAGCAGCGTCCCAGTCTCACCAGCGTGGTCACACTGAGTGTTTTTGGCAGCCAGGCTGGGAGCATAAATCCCTTCCTAGTGCATCWCACACAGCCCTGAAGCAGGTTCATTTTTTTTATTACCTTTAAAGACTGGAATGGTGCAACAATTCCTAAATCTGGTTCTAGGAGAGAGTTGTTACAGAAGTGAAACTTGAAGAATAGAGGCTGAACATGATCCTGGTGGTGGGGGAAATGCTGAGTGCTGMACCAGTACGTGGTGTGGTCAGTGGGGAACTCAGAGGGAAGTCCCAGTGCAGGACAGCTCCTTCTGGAGCACTCAGGCTCTCTAGAGATCTCATGATCTCCTGTGAATGCCATGGAACAGTAGGCTTTGGTGTCTGATGGAGTACAGGATGGCTTTTGTCTCCTCGCTGAGTGTGCAGAGTGAAACTGGATTGAAATAAGGAGGTGATGTGGCATTCYATTTTTGGGCTGCCAACAAGAGCTTGGAAGCAACTTGCCCCGTTGATATATTCAGTCCCTTTCCAGTGATCCTTACAAAGAAATGCACGTCTCCCTTTTTGAACTGTTGAGGTCCAGGAGRAGATAACTGGGTGAGATGAGAGGGGACTGGGTGATGCTCAGCTGGTGTTTGTGCAGCAATGGAGACAGGCAGKCAGAGAGAAATTAAAGAATGCAGGGAGGGAAAAACATAGTAAATGTAATGTACCCCTTATGCAGTACTAAAGGCACACAGTGTCCATTTTTCTAGTAGTAATATTACCTCAAACTGGGGCTCCTGACCCATTCCTGCTGGGCCTGTGGGTCAGCCCCKACCAAGAGACAGTTTAACTTCACCACGTGGGTTGCTGCAGTGGCTGGGTTTGGCAAGGTGGGCTGGAGCTGAAGTTCCTTCTTTCAGCTGAGCCCTCCTTGCTTTGACGTGTTATAATCGGACATTTAACATGATTTTAACATAGGGTTTTTTTGTATTTGGTCTCTTTGCATGGTTTAAAATTCATTTCCAGGCTGTGATCTAATGGCAGTAATTACCTCAGAAGTGCATACAGTACAGAGTATGTTTATTTTTGTTTCAGCCAAGGCAAATGATTACAGGTCTTGGCTTCACTTCAGGGCTCAGYTCTGTTGGGAGAGCCAAAAAAAACATCTACCTTTGCAATCTGGCAAGCAGGTCCTAAATACCTGACGTGAATGTTTGATTTAATGACACAGAGGGTAGCGAGAGCAGGACAGCACAGCCCTTTGAGTCTTGGTGTTGCAGTGGATTGCTGCAGTTGCAAATTTCTAACTCTGTTGTGGAAGGACCCAGCTTCGCCACACAATGACTACGACCCTCAGGTATTAAATGCTGACTTGCTCAGCAGTTATCTTGGGTTTCTGCAGTGTAATCTGAGGAACATTGGCCTCAGCATGAAAGGCATGAGTAGAAAAATACCTGTGAGGTTTGCCTGTGTGTAGGGGGCAGTAGCTGTAGGAATAACGCAGTCTGTTACATGCAAAAAAGAAGTTTGCATAATTGCATGCTTAGAGCTCACGACAGGCATAGCTGTTCCTTCTTTAAGCATTTCCTGGCATCTGAGAGAGGGTGGATGAACAGGGAGAACAATCTACTTTATTCCTGTTGAAGAGTGTGTGATGATAAAGCCCACCCTGCCTACTCTACCAGTACAGGGTTAGCTGAGAGCATTGTGTTTGGTGTTTCTGTCAAGGTGCAGACGAATTCATTTAATTCTTCTGCCTTAAGAGTTGCAACATAAAAATCAAGTCCTTAATTATGTCTCTAAACAGGAGAGGGGAAGTTTTCATGCTTCCCTCAGTTTACCTTTTTCTGTGGCCAACATATGGCTGGATATTTTGGTGGAGCACATGGACAACACATGAAAGAATTTTGCAAATCCTAGTTCTAACCTGTAGAAAGGAAATGTTCCCTCTGAATATCTGACAACATTGGGGGACCGCTTTGCAAGCACAACAAATGTGATGTGCTGACTCCACATGTCCTTTTCTACTTTGTAACTCTTGGGAAGAAAAAGAAGTTGTAGAATAAACTGGAAAGTGCCTCCAACCTAATAGGTACCTGAGTAAAGAAGTGAGATAGGGACAGTTACGTTGGAGCTGCCAGGCATTTCTGCAAGAACTAGGTGTAATCAGCTCATCTCAATTTCATGAAAGGAGAATTTAGCCTACTTTAAAGATTATTTTTTTTTAAATAATCACAACTACTAATCTTTGTAAGTCTGGATTCAAGAGACCTACAAATGCTCAAAACCACTGAGAAGAGAAATTTATGCTTTAAAAGGTTGACTCTTGGTTTCTAGGAAGAAGAGGTATGTTGTTCTGTCTGCTTTGTTTTTTTAACTCCTTAAATTTTCATTAGCTGACATAGAGTTTCCCCGAGTTAGTGTTGGAAAAGAGAAGATCAAACTCTACCCTCCTTG
This sequence comes from Malurus melanocephalus, assembly GCF_030028575.1. NCBI lineage: Eukaryota > Metazoa > Chordata > Aves > Passeriformes > Maluridae > Malurus > Malurus melanocephalus. The sequence continues at coordinate 1,782,235 of NW_026623337.1, read as the reverse complement.
AATAGAAAATGGTATTTTAATAGTTTTGTATTTTCTAGCTTTCTGTTTTTGTATTTTCTGGCTTTCTCACTTGACTTCACAATCTAATTTCTCTTCTACCAGAGATCCTCTCAGTCACATCTATGTTAAGAATTTAAAAGCAATATATATTTAAATGTAAAGCAATATGGATGAGTGCATGCTCACATGAAAAAGTGTGTTTGGGGGGCAGGTACACATACATCTGTAGCTTTACTAAATAAGAAAAGATGAGATGATACAGCAGTGATTGGTGAGGTCATGTATTATATTTTCAAGAACTGTGAATAGTTTAATGAATGGTGAAACTCTAGAAGCAATGTTAGAACATGCAGAATTACTATGGGTCCCASCCTCTCCAGATTGTGTTGCTGGAGCCTTAGATATAATTAATTTCAAACTTATAGTATAGTTTATACTATAAACTATAGTTATTTAGTAATGATGCATGCTAGTGAAAAATGCTCAAAACCACCTGCAGGTGAAATCTCTCCTTGATTTGAGCAGCAACAGGAAGGTTTAAAAAATGGACCTTTTCATGCTTTCATGAGAACAGAAGCAATACCTTTGAAATTGTGGTGTAGAAAGTCTGTTGTACCAAGCGCAATGCTTGTAAAACCAGGAACCATTTTGTGGGCTTTCCAGTAAGGAGCAATGGAAGATCTGAGAGCTTTGGGAAAAGSGAGCTGAATCTTCCAATGCCTTCCATTTAACCTCAGTGGCAATGCTCCATGAGGTTCACAAACCTTTCACAGGTTTCTCCCAAGTATTTTGAAACTGCGGAATGTGAGAAGCTGTTGCACTCCCCTGGAAAGAAATTGCTGTATTTTGCTTCTCTGCTGTTAACTGCTGCAGTAAACAGCAGCTGGTATAAAACTCAAACTAAACCAAAGTGTTAGTAGATCTGTAAAGGTGTCTCAAAATTAATCCAACCCTGATTAAAAAAAAAAAAAAATCTGAAAGCTTGCACAAACACCCATGTAGCTATACTGTGCTTTTCCTCGGAAAAAAAGTAGAACAGCCAGAGGGTGGTTAGCACCGATGGGAGAGCAGTAACTTTTCTTAGAAGTGAGGTTTTGTTGCTTTTAACTTGAACTAGGATGAACAAGCAAGCCTTTGAAGGCTCAAGCGTTCCTCCAGCATGAAATCAGAGCAGCAAACTTTGCTTGAGAAGAATAGCTGCTCACAACTTAATTATGTTGATCAATGAGATGATTTAGAGTTAGGAGGGATGTGTGCAGCRAAGGTCAGAATCTGGGAAGAGCTCAAGGCTGGTTTAATGTGCTCATTTCCCCAGCTCTTGCTTCCCAATAGCTTCCACAGAGATGATTAAAGTCAGYGAATGCTGAGATCTTCAAAACATTATGGACGCCTTTAAACGTCTTTATCTAGAAAAAAAAAATGTGCTTTTTCTTTGCATCCACCAGTAGCTGAGCCAAGCTTGCTTCAAGCACAGAAGATTCGCAGTATCAAAGATTTACTTAATTTTTATTGCTGCGCATAAAACATCTGACGGTATTTGCCGAGAAAACCAAAATGCCTGCCTTTGTTTGTACAAGCCGAAGGGAAAGTGCGGTGCATCCGTCTGCGAGCGAACATCAAAGCCCTTGTGCAGGATCAGGGCTGGTGACATGTATTTGGAGAACCAGTATGAGAGCCGCCTGTTACAGAGTCCTGTGGGTCTCAGCTCTTAGCGAGCATAATCCCGATCGGAGCCACATCTTTTCTTTTTTCTCTTTATTATCGCTTCGTGCTTAACATTTGTTGATGAGTGGGATTAGCAGCACATTTTCAGTGACATTTAGCTCTTTTAACAAACTCTCTTCAGTCAAAGGTTGCTGGCCTGAAAAAAAAAAAAGAGGAAAGTCATTAAGCAAACAAATCTTTGCCTAGAGTTGATGCTAAACATGCCATTGCTCTGTGTGAGTTATTCACTGTATATGAAATTTATTCCACCAGACCCTGACCTTGATGTTGATTAACCAGAAATCCCTTCTTCTCTTGTCACTATTAACAGCTTTAGGTGCCTCAAGTGGCCCCTCTCTCTTTTCTTTTTCTCTTCTTTTTTTTTTTAAAGCATCCATTAAGGAAGGTTTTCCCAATTTGTCATTTCTTTCATCGTGCTGCTCACTGGCATAACCTCTTGAGGAACAAGGCATCAGGGTGCTCCTTTAGCATGGTGATGTATCTCAGGGGAGACTTTTACTGTTTTAGGCAATTCAGTCCATTATCCAAAAAGGTTGAAAACGGAAATGGGATTTCTGCCTGTCTGTATTCCTATTTTCAGGCCCGTCAGTTGTGGCAAGGCCACTTTGTGACATTCTGGGCAGGACAGAGCTTCTGCACTAAATCTTGTGAGGCAGAGAGGGAGAATATTATGGCTGTTCTTTCCTTATTCAAGGCTCAAAAGGGCCTCTCTGTAGACRTAGGAGATGGAGAGTCAGTAGATTGCCCTTAGGTCACTCAGCTTTGAGCAGGCCCCAAATATGGAAGATGGTTTAAAACCACCTCCAGCTCAATATAAACACAGGATCAGAGCAAGAACTGAACCTTTTTGGTGCCTGCTGCTAAGCATGAAACCATTTAGGGAACAGAAACACTGCAAGTATTCACTTTTGCCTGCAGTTTCTGGAAGGGGCAAGGGGAAARAGATCAAGGGATGAGAAGCACACCAAAATAAATGCTGGTTGTGTTTTTTTGTATTCTTTTTTTGGGTGTCATCACATGGTGATAAATTGAAGAGACTAGAAGAATTGAAAACTGGATTTTCTGTTAATCTGGCTAGGAATGGGTCACACCTCCTCTTGTGGAGAAAGCTTGGCTGCCGCAGAATTTGTGTCACTGGCATGAATTCATTGGTGCTTTGTGATTGTACTGCACAACACTCATCTCTGGCATGCTCTTTTGGGGTGGAATATGTTGTTTATCACTACAGCTGCATCAGATTTTACCTGGTCTGAAAGGCTTTCAGGATCCTTGACAGTTCATATCTCCCTCTCTTTTCTGTTGGCTATACCAGCTGAGCACACCACTCATGGTTGGCTATTACTTCCACAGCTTACAGGCAATCCTGCAAAAGACAAACATTAAGAAAGGCACAGTGCCATTAAGATAGCTTCCATAACATTGATTCTGCTCTTTTGTGCAAATGTGAAATATATTTAATATTTGGTATGAGTGGTGACTGTGGTATGAGTGGCTGCTGCCACACTCCCAAACCCAGATTAATCCTTGGTCACATGCCAATCCTACAGTGGGATGGATGGTGCAAAGCAGACAATCCTTTGTAACTCAGTTGCTAAATATCCTGGAAAGACCAATGTAGAGCCATTAATTTCTTAAGGGTATTACTAGGATGATATTGACYGTGGTATCCCTATATTATGTGTAACATTGTTAGAGATGGGAAATGTATTAGACATGGGAAACTGTTTTTTTCTAGAGAGCTTTAATGCTGGGGTGGAGGTAGGGGAACATTTGGAGACTGGATACAGCTGAAAACCATTGTCCATTTAATATTTACAGCACAAATGTACACCCTGACGTTTTGGGTGAGTGTAGGCAAAACATCATCATTAGCAGGGGATGTGAACAGCCATTACAGCGACATCCACAGCAGAATTCAGCAAGCCAAATGCAAATTTATGAAATGGTAGGAGAAACACACAAACAAAAATGCTGAAATACAATTTATGACTTAAAATCTTAGTTTTTAAAAAATATCCTTAAAGCTTTGGAGTTTGTCGCAATCTATATGTTTGCCAAAAACTTTGCCTTCAACAGGAAGTGCAATTTTTTCATGGAATTGCCTAAGTGACAAATTTCTGATCAGCTTTGATCCGGATACAATTAGTTGATTTTTGAATAAATGCTTGTATATGCTAATCTGCTAAAAGTTTTCAGGGTAGTCTCCTAGCAGTRTTTTTTCAGTTTGGGCACTGCTTTTTTTTAGACTTAGTTTTTCATTGCATTGTCACACAGGATCTAGTCTGTACAGTCTGTTATTACTTCTTTCTTTAGCTTTGAAAAGCTCCATTTATCCAATTTTCTATGATTTCCTGTGTTGCATGTGATGTCATTTTGTTATTTGTAGTATCATAATATCCAATCCTCATGCTAATTTGACAGGGGCTATTTAAAGGGGGAGAGAAGTTGTTTCACTGCAGTGCCCACAGCTGGTACCTGCTGATGATCTCTGCTATCTCTGAGTTCTGTGGTTAGACAGGAGTGCAGCATTTCTGCTGATGTTCTTTCCTGCATGTCCACAGGTCAAATGTAAAAGCAACTGTTGTTTTATCAGTAGTGCTCTGGGCACTGCAGAGCATGACCTACTACTCCGTTAAGAAATCTGCAAAAACTGAGCTGATTTTCTCCTTGCATTGAGCAGTTTCTTGGTTGGTTTTTTGAAGAATACGGTTATTTCTCTAWTTTTTTTTTTTTAAATGGGTATTCTCTACCTCTTGAGAGATCCCAGGTTGCTCTCATTTTCCTTTGTCATATAACATGTAAATTTTTAAACTGAAGTGCAAACTGTGAGTTCAGCACTACATGTCTTGCCTGGAGATCTGTGATGTGGGCTTTGGGCTCTGATGGTCCAGGCTGCAATRCCATGGGATATCTGCACAGCAGCACATAGTAACAGGTTATTTGGCATCTTCCCCTAAGCCATCTTTCATGTATTTTTTCCCACAAGCTATTTGATTTCTTTGTATTAACTATAGAGGGAAAATGAGCTGATAAAACACCAGCCCTTTTTTGTGAGTCATTTATGTGTTTCACAGCTTTCACCAGACATCTGGAGAAACTAGYTGCCAATAGCATGATATCACAGGCTGGCAATGTGCTGACTGCCTCTTACCACTACCATCACCATTACTACCAAGATTCCTGTTAGGACATTGCCAAAAGACAGTTTTTGTAATGGTCACCTCTTCCTGGTSACCTTGTCATTGGCATTGAGATTTTAACAACTTTTGAGGCTCTGGTAGCAATAGGATGTCACAGATCTCTGTTAAATGGCTGATTTAGTAAGAACATAATCTGGTATTATCTGTTCCTAGAAATATTGTCCTCCACCCTTTCCCTGTTAATAGATGGTGAGGACGTAAGGAACTTAGAGCAGTGTAGGAAGGCAGAGAGAAAGGGAAGTARAACTGCCTTTAGTTCAGTAAATGGGTAATGTGCAGTGCAGTGTAACTGCAGAAACCAATTATATCTTCTGGTACCAAAAGCTTAAGATTTGGCTTCACTCCAAAAGATGGGCAGGGTGTCCTGCTTGTCTCAAGTGGCTTTTCTCAAGGGCAGGGCTTTCCCATAGCTACTGCATKGTGTAGCCTGGTGTGGACATYTTTACTGTCTTAAATGGTGTTATRTATCATCTTTAAGGCAACTGAATCMTGGCCAGATAAACTCTCCTCTCAGTCTGTCTCTTGGGGACTTAAAAGAYACATGAAGTTTGAGTCTAAAAAYTGARCACTGTGTTCTGTACAAGACCCTTKTTGAAAACCTTTTCTGCATCTCGGCACACCTTAGTCATGAGTCCTTTGAATGCATATCACAAAGCAGATCTTCTAGAGGCAACTCCACAGCACAGATGGTCTTCACAACTACTTCCAAACTTGATAATTTCCATGTGGGGTAGGTAAGGGCTGGGTAAAGAAGCATATGTCATTTAAATCAGGGGTTCTAGAAAAATATGTAATGTAGCGAACACGTAGGTTCAGATGCTCTGAAAAATCACCTTGATTATTTTTCTTAAATAGATTTATTAGTGGGGAAGTGGAATAAGACATTATCTGCTCATCTTGTTAAATATTTGCTTAAAGAAAAACAATGCAACCAAATTGAGTTACAAAAGTTTCAGGTTTGTTTAGCACGCTATTGAAGTGTCTTCCAGTTTCTGCTTTGTGAACGAAGGCAATGTAAGAAAAATACCAACCAAATTATTTTAATATAATATGAAGCAGAGGAACTAAATGCACGTGAACAAGCTGAGGGAATTGTAGAAATCCTTGTAGCCTTCTAATAGTATGGTTTGGTAGGGAGCTGAGATGAGCTCTGCAGCACCTGGACATTTCTCTAATATGAGAGGTTCTAATATACACAAGGTATAGACATAGGGTATAACTATAAAAACCCAGCCAATATCAGAGAAATAAGTATTTTGCTATTAACTTCTAAAATAATCACCATTATTCAGATGTTTTCCCCTTTCTGGAGGGAAGGGGGAAGGAGGTCTGAAGTTCAGTCGTGAATTCCTGCTGGCAGCACCGGGATGGTGCACGTTACCAGACAAGACGTGGTGATTTCTCAGGCTTTCTTTCCATTAGCAAGGAGAGAATAAGCCGTGCTATATCTAATTCAGAATTAGCAGCACTGCTGATATGTTTGATGTTTCTGACACCCTGCTGGGGCTTGGTGTYGCTGGCTTTTTTGGTGTGTGCGGGTGAAGAGGCTCACATGCTGCACAGAACACAGCCTGTGTGGCATCGGCTCCCCTGTTGATTTAGTTTCATTTTCTGTTTTTCTGACTTGCTCAACTGCCTGTAACGGCATTAAAGTATTCTTCTGATCTTTGTTTCCATGTGTTCACAAAACATAGCTCTAGAAAGCCTTTATGCCAATGGAACATTCAGAGCGGGAGGCAGCTCTCRGATTTGTTACAAAATTCATTGGCTAACTGCATACTTGACTGAGCCTTGTTTATAATAACCTTTGCTGGGAACTTAATGCAGAAACTCTGGTCAGGCAAATCCATCCAGCAGAAGCAYGAGCCCTACCTTGGACAGCAGGTACAGACAAGCACCTATTGTTATATCCACACTGYRCTGCCAGAATATTTCCTGCCCACARTTGTGTTCAGAGGTACAGACAGCAACAACTCAGGACGTGATACAAAAGAGTTGTGTGGGAAACAGACACTGACAACTAAAGGAGTACATGGCTGTGCTTCCCTCAGGAAGGGAAGAACTAAGGTGCTTGAGCTGGAACATTGATGTCTCTGCAGGAACAGTCTCAAAAATTTCAGATTAATATGTCCTCTGGCTTCCTGTTCATTCACTCTTMAACTCTGTCTACCTGACTAAAATAATCTCTTTACCTCCACACCTTGTCACATTGTCCCCTTCCATCTGCCAAAACATACTTGCTAAAATAGACTTCCATTTCCACAGGTGACCTTCCCACCTCTCTGTCCCTCTCCTGACTTWGTGAGCATTACCAAAACTTTGTAGTCATCATCCAAGTCACAAACAATCTCACTGCTTTAGCTGCTTTCGCTTAATTCCTGTTCTCATTTCTTTCCCATTCATGCAGATTGCAGTTTCCAATTTGTATGCAGGTTTATGTGGCTGTAGTTGAATATGAGTAGTAGTTCTTTTTATACATTGAAAGGAGGAAAGAAGAGGAGAAAATGGTCTAGAATTAAGATCTTAACAAATTTGATTTTTCTATACTTTTGGAACTGAAGAAGAGTTAGAGTTCACCCAAGTTAGAGGACAGTACTTTGTCATTGAGAAAAAAACAGTACTAGTAACAAGCAACAAAAGCATATTTGCTCTCCACAGAGTGCCAACAAATTGCATCACTGAAGTCTTCTTAGAGCTGGCTTCCAAAGAGAGTGATTTTGGGGGAGAAGTCAATCTAATTACGTTTCATCAGGCTGGATTGGGTAGTGATGATTGGCCACGCACACTGACTGTTGTCCTACAGATGTGCTGACTCTTACTCAATTCAAGCTACAATTTTTAATGAACTGTGGGTATTGCAAGCTTCCAGGTGTTTGGGGTTGAGTGCACTTATTAAATGATGTTGTCTTGGGCTGCAATGTGTCACTGGTGAGCAGCTTTTTGCAGACTTGTTTGAGAGGATGATTCAGTCCCTTCCCACACCTCCTCATTGTCGCATCCTCCTGTCTGGAGAAGTCTGTGAGAGTTTAATGAATATAAATGGTCATWGAAGCATTCATTTATCTCCAGAAGGGGCATTGTTTATTCTAATCACCAATAACCAAGTAAGAATATTAGGATGTTAGAAGAACTTGAAGCAAAAAATGCATGTGATGGTGTCATATACAGAACACAAAGTAAAGATGAATGACTTACAGTGCAGGCAGACTTTTAAGCACATATTGAGTCAGCAAATTGGTGGGCTTAATGCTCAGGAAAGTGGATTTCCATGGTTGGCTGTCTTCTTCCATTGGTTAAGAAGGGAGCATGGTGCAGACTGGGTGGTTATTTTCTTTCTCTTGCAGAAGTCATGAACGTTTACTGTCTCTCAGTCCAAAGCCAGACACCACTTTGGTCATTTGAGTTCTCTGTGCTTGGCCCTGTGCTTTGCTAGAAAGCAGTCATTTGCCAGGCTGAGAATGGCTGATTTTTATTGGAAAGGAATTGCAAGACAAGGCTGAAAGAAAGATTTCTCCTTCCCATCTCAGTTCTTTTGCCTTTTTTCTCTGTATTATATGTTTGAAGAAAAATATTGAGTAGCATACAATGGACATCATCTCTGACAGATACTGCTGCTTCCCAGCAGCCTGAATGATGGRAAGAACTGTGGATTTTGTGGATAGAAAGACAAAAATGAATTTATTTTATGTTGTGAACCATGTCAGTGGCTAATAATTCTTCCAGCATCAGGAGACCAACAAACATTATTATGAAGTTATTTTTGGCCTTCATTTCTAACCATTGGTGGGCCAGCTCAGAGATGGCAGCTGCCTGGTTTCTAACCTTGTGAGATCCACTTTCCTTTGGTCCCCAGACACTCCACAGTGCCTACAGGAAAAGAAAAATCCAGCAGTTTACAGAAGCTGTCATATACAAGCTAGAGGACTTTTTTTTTTTTTGAAAACCTCATTGCAAATTACCTCAGATTTCCTGAGGGAAGAGAATCAGGAAGAGCAGTTCCACATCTGTCATCACTATTTTACTCACAGATCCTTTGGCTTGACAGCATCTCAGAAGAAAATTGCCTTCACTTGCAATGCAAGTTGCAAAATGTACATAAAATCGTCTTGGTAAATCTTTGTAATACAGCTGAAAGAAAATTTCCTGCCTCCAGTGAGTATTCACCTTTGAAATGCTTTTGCTTTTATATTCTGTTCAGGGAAAATCTCTAAGAAAGAATGTGTCTAATCGTCACTTAAAAACTCCTTTGGACCTGTGACGGTACTGGAACTTCAATGCCATGCTGAATTTGAGGATTCAGGTTTTATATCAACCCTGTAAATGTTGTGGCTCTACTCCATTATTTGTGCATTGCTGATACATAGCACTGCACTTTCAAAAAAACCTCAGCTGAAATGATGTCTTTCAGAGCCAGCAATAGTATATTCTTTGCCTGTTTAGCAGTTTCTGCAGCACTTGAACCAGATTCTTTCAAATCAATAGTGTTATGCTGTGGTGCAGAATTTCAGCCACTCTATTTAGCAGGCACGTGCAGTTACTTGATCTCAGCTCCTTCAGGGGCAACGCATCTCCCACTTTCTTCATAAATTGAATTTAATTATCACTTCTTTACCCTGTCTTCACAAGCAACTTTGGACAYACCACTTTTCATCTTGCATTTTAAGTAGGAAAAACAATAGTAACAATCGCTTCAATATTTTTGTGGTGTAAGAGATGGCCTAATGAATTAATAAAAATTGCAGCTGCAAAGGTCCTTTGGTGAAGTTTTTCTGGCATGCTTTTRCAAACTACTCTTAAGCCCCACGAGATCCTCTGGATTCAGCCTGGTATTATTTGTCTTAGGCTGACGAATGAGGTACATAAAGGCTGTGAGACCTGTTGAAAGTTGGATAAGGCARTGTTAGTGTAAGGATGAGGGCGTCAATGCACTTGGCTAAGCATTCCTCAGGCTGCTACCAAAGCACAAATCCTGTGTGCTGGGTGTTTCTACTGACAAGGAGGGGTTAAACAAAGTACCAGGTTCAGTCAAGAAGAGAGTCTTCAGCTAATGAAAAGCTGGTTAAACTTTTGCTCTCCTTACTGTGAATATAACGTAGATTTCTTTCTTTCTTTCCGTGTAGACAATCAGAGCAGTCTGAGCCCGTGCTTTATTCCACCTTGATGGCAGAGTAACTGTCCCGGAGATTGCTMAACTTCCTTTTCCCTGGCAGCATAAACTGCTGCATTCACTTCATCAAGCCTGAGTGTTAACTACTTCCCATTAACTCAAATGTTCCCAGGTTCAGGATCAAGAGAACCTGCTTAAGCARAGCATCTGTCTGAGTTCCTCTCAAGTTAATGTTCCGTACAGTGTGCTTCTGAAAGGCTGACAAGGGAAGAAGGGAAGGCCTTGGTTTTTCTGTTTCTTACACTGTTTAGGGGRATGGGGAAAGGGGAAAAAAGAAAAGGAAAAAAAAGGCTTTTTGTGAGCCATCTTCTTACACTTCTGTAAGTTTGTGTCTTTTTTATGATCTCTGACACTCAGAAGATGGGAGAAGAAATTTGTAGTTACATCACAGTGAGGAATTTGCAAGCCTGAGACCTTTGGTCCTGGCATATGAATCTACCAAATGCAGAGCAGAACTAGAAAGGGTGTGGAGGCTCTTGTGCAAAAGAACAAAATAATGACATACAGGTGATGCAATATTTTGGGTGTCCATTTCACAATATATACAAGAGGGGGAAAAAATTATCCAGATGACCTCTCTGTCTGGGAAGAGGAATAAGCAGAGCTAAATGCAGAGACACATTTCAGTCACAAATTAACATGCCATTTTCTCAAAGAGCTCACATTTTACTGACCACAGGATGTTTGAATCAGAAGGACACATCAGCTCCCGCAATCATAATGCCTTCATCCCATTGCAGCTGATTTCTGCTCTAGAAAGATGAATGATCTGTTGTTTTCCTCACACAGCTCTGCTATGGAGGGCAGCCTTGTCCCACTCTTGGTTTTGGGTGTATTTAAAGTGTGTCATGTGTGGGGGGAATTTGAGCTTGAAAGTCTTAACCATGCACCACAAACAGCCCCTCCAGGAGAGTTAAAATAATCAAAAGACGTGAGCACAGATGTCAGAGTATCCCTTAATAGTCTCCCATCTTTTGCTCAGTAAAGAGATTTCATGATCCTTCTCTTGTTTGCTTGTTGACCAACTTCCAGCAAATAATCTTTAGCTGCCTGTCTGGCATCTTTTCAGAATTTGTGCTCTATGCTGTCCTTTGCCCAGGAGTTCCTCATGTTTCCAACTTGCTTGTGGAGAGCCAGTTCTTTCTGTCTGATTTGAACTTGTACCTTCGTTTTTCAGTCTGAAGTAAAAGAAGGAGCTGTTGATTCCTACATGCCTGCTCCAAACTACTTTCTCATGTTTGTCAGCCTTGTCAAATGCCTCACTCATCTCTTCCAGACTAAAGAGCTCCAGACTGTTCAGTCCTTCATTGCATGTTTGCTTTCAAGGCTCCACAGATGTAMTTCCTTCAGTCAAAATCTTATCCTTGTGACTGACATGAAAACCTTTACAGAAAATAGAAAGAAAAAGCATCTCAATTAGAAGAATCTCTGTTCTAGGCTCATAATATGGAGAGGACATAAAATTAAAGGTGATTCTGAGTTTCCAGAGTTCATCAGTGCCATTATCTGAAATGTAAGGACAACATATATAAACAATACTCATATTTCGTTTTTTTTCCAAGATTTCTAGGAGCCTCAATAATTTTAAAGGATTTGTTTCTAAAACAAGGAGGTTTTTGTACAATGAAGATAGTGAAACACTGGAAGAGGTAGCCCACAGAAGTGGGTGGCCCATCCCTGGAAACATTCTCAGTCAGGTTGAACAGGGCCCTGAGTAACCTGATCTGATTGAAGGTCATTGCACAGGGGTTCAGCTGAGATGATCTTTGAARGTCCCTTCCAACCCAAACTGTTCTGTGAAAAGGTATTRCTAGAATAGAATAGGYTGACATTAAACWCAGYSTCATTTTRCAAACACTAAACACAATCTTCAGTRCACTTAYATTTTTCACTTTTCACTAATTCCTCTACCATACAGCCTCTCTCTGATAAAGGCACTGTACAACAGTGTTTTCCACAAATATAGTCCCTCCTGCGTAGCCATAGGGCATCTCCAAAAAAAACCCCAGCCCTCCAGTGTTATGGAATGATTTCCTGTCTCTCTGAGCTTTCCCATTGCTGCAATTCCCTTTTCGTGTCACCTGGTGGCTGCTGAGCCCTTCTGCAGCTCAGAAGATGCCGCTTGCTCCTGGGAGCAGCAGAGGCTTCAGAAGCAGTCCCAGGAGATTTAGGATAAGGATTTATGGTCATATTTATTTTTCTTAATTCTTAGTGATGGAATCTTGCACAATAATATTTCTGTGGGGAAAAAAAAAACCAAAAATAAAACTCCAGCCAGTGCTTTTCCACGGAAAAGGAGAARGAACTGGCATAAATATTCTTATTTTGAGTTAACTCTTGTTGTTTACACATAATTTCTCTTGATAATTTAAAGTGAGAATCAGGCCTTTAGTGCGGGAAAATACTTGATTCTTCATTAACAACCTCCTCTTCACAGTTGCATCAATAAGTAAATTGACTGGGTCCAGAAAGAGYAAGGTAATTATTTTCCACAGTGTTCATTTTGATTTTCACCCAAATTGRGGGCAGTTCCAAGCAGAATACTGAGCAAAAATTACTCTGCACCAAGCCTAGTGTCAGTAATTTCTCAGTTCCTTTTCAAAGGGTCAAGAGGGATCACTATCCCATATGCATAAATGAGGGAACCATTTTCATCCTGTGACAAAGAGGGATTTTGTTTCCCAGTGTGGTTTCAATTGGCTGGAAAAGTGTGAGTAAGCATYATTATTAATATCGAAGCTTGTGGAGTGATGGTTTTTCTTTGTGTTTARTTTTTGGTGTGTTGTTTCATTGTTTGGGGGKTTTTATAATTSCAGTAAATACCTCCACAGAATCCTGATTTCTTTTTGGCCCAGCATGGCTGTCAGGGCAGGTGCTGTGGTGATTTGTTGAACAAGGACAGGTGGTTTTCACCCCTGTCTGTCCCAGCCTGGTTTACAATGAGAGGTGTGAAAAAGGCACACTTTTCCCACGGGGCCAGCACAGTTTGGGTGAGGGCTGGTGTTCAAAGGGCACGTAATTAATAGCTGCAAAGAGTCTGCTCCTCTAAACATAGCAAGGTGGTGGTTTCCACTTGGACAAGTACTACCAGGGGAGAATGTTTCACAAAAAAGAAAAAAAAAAAAGAACTATTTGCTCAGGAATTTAAGGTCAGGAGTCTTGCTCAGAGCCAGCAACACATGTCCTCTTACCTCTTTCAGGTATTTCTATCTGTTTTGGAAGATCTTTGTAGAGGTGTCTAAGATGTCTTATTGGGGAGTGTTGGAGGATGGGAGTGGGGTGTGCAGCCACATGGCCCCGCTTGATAAAAGCCCATCAGAGTTRCAGCTGGCACAAAAAAGGGCTCTTGTTCTGTTTCCTTGAGACAAAAAAACTCTGTGGAAGTGGTAGCCAGGACATGACCTGATAGGCCTGGGGACAGGGAAGGCCAGCTGGCCACTAGATCCCTTGAAGGGCATGTAACCCCCCCTCTCCATGGACAGAGTGCTTCAGGGGGGCCCTTGAGACCCCAGAAACAGAGCCCCCAACACGGAGAAAACAGAACTTGTATGGCTCTGGCTGCCTCTGACCAGAACACAGCACAAAGGTCTGGGAGGGAAAAAGGGCTGCTTCTTTTGAAGCATGGCTCATTGACAGAAAGCTGCAAAGGAGCAGAAATAAAAGCTCAGTCACTTTTAAAAGACCCTCCTGAATCTTTGTGGGAGGTTCATACTCTCCCAGCACAGGGTTTGCCTCCTGAGAGCATTATTTCAGTGTTGCATTTCCACTGCTCGTGACACTGTGTCTTTTCCTGGTTGTCTTTCAAGATCCTCTCAGATTTGAGGACTTTTTTGTCAGTCCAGTACTTTCCAGTACTGCAAACTGGGAGCATCTCTCTTGWGTTTCCAGGTACTTTGCAGGGTGCTGTGGCATGTGGGAGCACTTTTCTTTTTGTTCCACTAAATCAGAGCAGTGCTCCCCAAAATTGTGCCAGGGCAGAGAGATGCCCCTGCCAGTGCTTCTCCTTGGTCCTGGCTCCTCTCCACTGTGAAGCCAGAATGGGTTTGGGTTTCTCTTCAGCCCACTTTGTGCAGCACTGGGGATGGAGGGGAAGGGGTGGGATACAGCAGGACAAGGAGAAGGCTGGCAGGGCCAGGCTTTGGGGGCTGGTTCAGCTGGGACAGGACTGCAGAACAGGTTTATGATTGCTTTGGGAGACCCCCGGAGCACCTCTRGGTTTGAGTCTCTGCCTGCTCCTGCCCAGGCCCTCGAGACCTTTTACCTTCTCCTTTTTCACTGCTCGTTTCACTTCTGATCCTTGGCTTTCACTGCTCAGAGCATCTCAGGCTTGTTCTGTGAGGCTGAGGAAGATGTTCCTCTTCCTTCAATCTTTATTTTATAACTGTGTAGTTTTCTAAGGAGCATATGTACTACTTTCCACTCTGACCCCTTCATTCCTTCCCAAAATTACGCTAAATTTTCTGCACTGTGCACATCATTTCGGCAAAATTACTCTTCATTTTCAAGACATAGAGACAGCCAACTTCTCCACCTGAGGTTGTGAAATGCTTGGAAAGGAGAAAAAGAGAGGCAGGAGCTTAGCTGAGATGTGCATGAGGGGAGAGGAGGTGTAGGGGATAGGGAATTTTCATGGAGGCCCGTGTGGAGGGACCAGCAGCCTGTGTGGCACAAAAACATTTTAAACTCACAACAGGGGAACACTGTGGATTGAAGGCTTCAAAGAGAGAGCCTGCGAGCTACAAAAAACAAATCTTTAAATAACAGGGAGAGCGATGAGAAAAGATCTGAGCCGCTCGCTTGCAATAAGAGAGCCAGCTTCTCTCAGCCTGGGTGGAAAACTGTGTAATCCCATTGGCTTCGGGGATGTTGCAAGGGCTTACACCATGGAAGAATTTAGCCTGCTGGGYCCAACACTCTTGCTCAGGCTGAATAATTCTTTTGTCCCTTCTCTGCATCGTGATTGCAGCAATAAGCACCAAAATGTGTGTTGGTTTTGGTTCCAGTGAGGCRGGTTTTACCGGGCTTGTGTGAGGGACCCTTGTTAAAACTGCCCTGCTGAGCTGAAGGGAAAGTTTCTTCAGCTTTCMAAAAAATTCTCTTTTTTTGGGCAGACTTCAAGCTTGGAAAATGTCAGCCAGCGAGGTGAAACTTGAGGAAAATTACAAGCAATGGAGTACCAGAAGATA
>NW_026623337.1:1726604-1766882 GCF_030028575.1 Malurus melanocephalus | reverse complement strand
ATTATAATATATACTTTGCAATTAACTGAAGGAGCTTATTGCTCCACAGTATCAGGGGAAACCCTGTCTTGAGAAATGTCCTTTTGTTAAATACACTCTAGCCTAGTCCCTATGTCTGTGTAACTATGAGCACATTCTGATTTTAGAAGAAATTATGAACATTCATATTTGCACCACTGCTTACCTAGTAGATTCTTGACTGAGTGRGATAGAGCTTGAAATTATTCTGGCCCCATCTTGCAGCCTGTGCCATTCTGGCAGAGAAGCTGAGGGCGCCTGGACCATCCTTTGCARCCTCTGTGGTGGGTTCCATGTGTTYCTGTTTCTCCAGCTGATCCTTAAGTAGAGACCACCGACCCTCTGGTATGAAACAGCAAGAAAAAATAAATGCACAAGTATTAGAAAGTCCAGTGTCTTTGCAGGGACCAATATTTGACTGTTCTCTGGGTTTTTGTTCCAGTATGATTCCTTATGTTTCTTTATGTTCCAGTATGATTTTCTTCTTCCAGGAAGGCTTGGTTTTGGTTTTTTTACCTTCAATGCAGGCATATGATTTCAAATACCTTCCTCAGACTCCAACACATAGTTCTTCAGAAATGTAATGGGCAGGTAGGCATGGGAAAGAATTTGATTACACTTGAAAAGAAAGACAAAATAGATCTGATGGTAAAGCTATCCAGCATGTTTTAGGTTTCTCCCTGTAGTTTAGGTAGAAAGGATTGTTCTTCTGCCAGTGTAAATATATAAATTTTGAAAGAGATGTCAAGGACTGCTTAACATACAGACCAAAAAAAGTTTCACACATCTGCCCTTATAATAGCCCTATGTGTTTGTATTCTACTTATTTATGCATTCGCATTTGGTTTATTTATGAGATCTTTGCCCAGAAATGTTCCCCTATTAACTCTATATGGCTCTATATGGTAATTAATATATCACTGTGATATTCCATCTGTTATTATTTCTCCAGCATTTGCACCTATGAGCCCCAACCAAGATCAGAGTCTCATTTGGATCACAGGATCAAAGCCTCTTTTGTACTTGGGACTTCACATATGCACAGAGGGTAACTGAGGCTTTCAGTCTAAACACAGAAACTGGGCAAGTGTCAGAGAATGGATGGGTGCTGGCCCTTAGCACTGACCAGCCTGTTGAGCAGGGCTGAAGGAAATGTGGTGGCTGTGGAAGTCAGGCTCAGACCCCCTGCAGTCCCTCCACCATTCTGCCTCTCCCCAGTGCTGTGGCACCTCCAAAATGAAAGGTGCGATATGACTGTGGTTTCCTTGGTGTATTTGGGCTGTGATAAATCACCCACCCAAGGCCAGAGAAAGGGATGTAATGATTGCACCCAGGGCTGGAGTCTTTCTGCTCATAAAAATGGAACRACAAAGCAATTTGAGCTGTGTTCCTGGAAGATTTCAGCAGTGGGAGCAGCAGGAGCTGAAGTCCAGRGTCTCCTCTGTAGCAGGCTGGCAAACATGGGAGATGGCTACAGCAGTGATGGCACAAAAGATGCTTTAAAGGCCAGCTGTGCTCATGCCCACAGAGGTGCAAGGAGGAGGGAGGGGAAAGGAAGGGATAGTGCCAATGTGGTCGAGGTTTATGAATCCAAAGCTAAATGAAATATAAATAACCTGTGAAGTGTGTGGAAGTAGAAGGAACATTTTAATTCAGCATTGCAGATTGTGAGCGAGTGATTCTGGCAGGCCAGGGTAATGTTTTAACTATTATGGTAATGGTGTTATTGCTGTGTACTCTGAAAGTACAAAGGAGACTATCTTTTGTTGGAATACTAATGTGTTAATAATTATAAAATATGCTTCTCCAAACTGCTATCCAATGGGAGCAGCCTCCATAAGCAGGGTGGCGTTTATGCTGTCAGACACTCATTATTTCTGTTCAGTGGTGGCAGGAAAGCACCAGCTTAACCATAAATATTGACAGCAAGCTGAAAAATCTTCTGTTGGAGGGGAAGAAAAGTAAGCACAAATTGTTGAGAACACAACTTTACAATTTCATGRTAGTGAAAATAGAGACGATGACATTTATGATGTCCAGAAAATGCTAAAGGAAATATTAAATGGAACATCCAGTTTCAACAGCTGTGCTGGGAATGAAATCTTTCCACCTGAAATTACTTTAAAATATTTCCTTTCTGATCCTCTTTTTTAGAGAAGGGGACTTTTTTGTGTGTGTGGTTGGGGATGGTGGAAAATAATAATTTTCAATATTTAAAGTATGAAAACTGAAATATTTTTATTACTCTAAAATGTCCCCATAGTGCCCCATGGCAATTGCACTCTGAGGAGTTCCTCATGTTTCCACTCTGCTGCTTGGTCTGTGTGTTTCCATCTAAACCTCAGAGCCATCTTCCTGGAAGAGAGGGATGATGAAAGGTGCCATTCTGTGCTCTGCAATAGAATTTGATTGTATGATCTGTTAATTGCAAATAACCCTCTGAACCCAGGTGTCTTGATATTTGAGGAATGCTTTGGGGGGAACACTTTCCCAAAGACGGAGTGAAAGACACTTTTCGAAGCTAGAACAGCAATGACAATTTCATAAAATTTTCCTGTGAATCACAGGAATAATCTAAAACAAAACAAAACAAAAAAAAACCAAACCCAAACCAGAGCTGCTTTTAAGCAGTTACCTCAGAAGCCATTTATCTGCCTTGTTTAGACTCAAAGAACACCAAATACATCTCATTTCCAAAAGAAACATCGAGAGGAATTATCTTCCAGCATGTCTGCATGTATTTGTGCTGCTGGTAGTTTTCTGGCCACAGATACACCCCACGCTGTGCAGGGCTCCAGCCCCAGGGTTGGAGGGGTACCCACTCCTGGTGCTGGGGGTACAGAGGCAAATTTGTTTGTCTTGCATCGTGGCCTGGCTTTTGATAAGTGAACACTCGTGGCTTTCCAAGGTTGTCTATAATTCTTGCTTTCCTTCTTTTTCTTTTGGTGAATTTACGTGTGGCTGTAATCTGGTGCCCAGGCACCCTACTTGCAGGGCAATTTAAAGGTCTAATATGAGAGCAGTGTGCCAGGTCTGGGACTGGAATTTTTGTTCCAAGTTACCTTAAAAGACATCTTTTGTTGGGCTCTTCTTTTTTAGTGGGTTTTCGTGTAAACTACAAGAGCATTCAGAGAAAAATTTCTAATTTAATAAAGGTTTTTTAAATTCTCATTATGAAAAGAGGGGGGGAAAGGCACTCTTGTTGATAGATGTATCTTTGTTTTTCAGTTTACTGGTATCTATAAACATTTAGAGCAATTCTTCAGATTTCTAGCCGGGGATTTCTTATGCTCATGTGTAAATAAACCACAAAGCCACAAATAAGCACTTGCCACTTTGAATGGGTTTTTGAAGGCTAACTGCAGGGGCACAGCTGAACTTCAGAAAGAGTACTTACAAGCAAGGATTTGCAAGGATGTACTGACATTAAGGCTCGCTAAARCATGGCTGTAACTTTAGCCAAAATAGTTATAAAGGACTCTTGTGCTGATGCCTCAAACAAATCGCCCTATTACTGCCTATATCCTGCAGTYTGAGAACTGCCATTCAAGGAAAACTGCAGGACTTAGAGAGCATGGCTGGCAATGAGAAACATTCCACTTGAATATTCAATCAGTTTTGCCTTAATTTGTGGTGGCTCAGTCAAGGGCTGGATTGAAAAGCTCGTTTTAGAAAGTGGTTTCTTCCTCAACATCTCCAGCTCTGCCAGGGCAAAGGACAGAAGCTGCCTCAGAGCAGTTTTGTGGCGAGGCTGGAGGAGCACTGCAGCTTTGCCACTTCAGAACTGGTGGGGTCAGGGGAAAGGCAGGGTCTTGGGAAATACAGTGGTTTTACATATATGATGGTGTGATATGTTAGTAAAGGGCTAGGATTTATATTTCAATCGGCAAAGAACCTTTTGGGCATCCCTCCCTACAGCTATGGGGGTGCTTGTGCTTTGCTTTATGGGGAGGGCAGAAGAGGGAGAAAGCTAAAATAATGTTGCCAAAATGGTTCTTGTCTTGCAAAAATAGCTTGGACATAATTTTTCTTAAATTCTATGCAAATACTCAGGATAAATATTGTGTTCAAACTTTCCTGGCTGTTCCAGCGGGCAAGATATAATTGTCTCCATAACTACTAAGAATGGTCTTTCAGTCCAGATGCAACTTTMTTTCTTTATCTCTGTGATTAAGCATGTTTTACTAAACTTTATTTTATTGCAGCTTCCCAGAAATGCATGTTTTAATACACCAGACGAGAATAAGCAATGAGCTCATATGCAGAAAAAAATCTGGTTTATAGTTATTGAATATACATGCTCTGTGTTTGCTACGAGTTTAATATGTATGTCATGCATTCTACTAAACAATTCAAGCATAAATGGAAAAAGTTGGGTAATAATGGAAAGAATCTAAAGCTTTTGAATGCAAAAGAGCTTGGCAGAAATGTAGGTAGGAAGTAAGAGCTTTGATTATGCTGTTTACACTTGTTTTTAATAGAAAGCTCCCCAAACAGCTATTGTGATGAAAGGGCATTTTTTGAGGATCAGTACAGGTACATTAATTAGCTGGTACACCTGACACAAGAAAAGATGTTCATTTTATTGAAAGCTGAAAACAGGAAAACTACAGATTTTGTAACTAATTCACAGAGAGAGAGCAGAATCCTGCATGTTTAGCAGTGCAGGTCTAGCTTCAAAAAATAAATTTGGACATAGCAGTGTGAATCATCGAGCAGTTTCATCTCAAAGGTGCTTATCTATAAGCAATTCCAGGGTTTTCCGAAGTGTCAGCAGCACAAAGTCTCCCTAGAAGCTGCCAGTCAAACTGTGCTGTTTTGGCTGCCACTTCAGCAACAATAAGGGTTGGACCATTAGAAGCTACAGCATGATCTTTTATCTTGTCTGTGGACTTCAGAGGGTGTTGCTTCAGAACCCTTATCCTTAGGAGTTTGGCCCTTTTCAGGAGTTGTTTTTAATGTTGTTGTTTGATTTATTTCATCATTGGACCTGTTTGTGTCCTTTTTAGCTCAGGCACCTCAAACCCTCTTCTCTGGCATGATTAAAGGTAGGAGAAACAGCAGTCCTGGTTTCACCCCTGTCCAGGGAACAAAACTTGGCCCCA
The DNA here is from genome assembly GCF_030028575.1 of Malurus melanocephalus. Taxonomy (NCBI): domain Eukaryota; kingdom Metazoa; phylum Chordata; class Aves; order Passeriformes; family Maluridae; genus Malurus; species Malurus melanocephalus. Next base: position 1,761,759 of record NW_026623337.1, on the reverse strand, counting down.
GATGAAGCAGAGCAGATAAGATGACTGTTGTCAGTGCTGAAACCCAGCAGAGCCATGAGGTCCCCACAACTGCATAATCCCCTCTAAGGGCTATCTAGAACACCTTATTTCATCCAAAGTGAAAGGTCCAAAATGAAACATTTTATTGTTGCAACCAGGTCTTGCTTGGACATTTTTTGTCCCTTTATACAATGGCTTATTGATGAAATGGACAGGCTTYTGGACACTTGGATTCAGGCATGGCAGAGCTGCAGTGGTAAAGCCCAAAGGCCTTGCTGCTGTTGCAATAGCCAATCCAGGGGTATTGGCTGACAGGAGGGCAGAGCAAAATCTGCAAATGCACGGGGCAAATAGCTCCCCTCAGGCTGGATTATTCCTCACTGATCAGCTGTGCAGCTGCAGGAAAGCTCTGGTGCCAGGTGAGGAGCTGGCATAGCTCAATTGCCTGCACTCTCACCCTCTTGATTAAACACGGGCATTTGCCCATGTTCTCTAAATTACTTGGGATCATTTACAGTTGTAAAAATATGCTGTTACAGAAGCTTTGTTGTTCACCTTTAGGGATGAACATGTTCAGCTCTGACAATGTTATCTARAGGGAGCAGCAGCTCAAATCATCTCAAACATGCTTGCAATATGACACGGCTTCGGGCAAGGCTCGCTGACACCAGCGCTGCGAAAGAAAGGGATGAAAATGAAGTGGCCATTACAATGAGCAATATGAGGCAGATGACACAATTTTGCTTGAACAACCAAATTTAAATAACAGAAAATTGCACTGTCCTTTTTTTTTTTTTTTTTTTTTTTTTTTTGGTTTTCTGAGTGTGTTCTTTCTGTGGCAATGAATTATTCCCAGGCTTTAACACAAAACAGCATGTATCCCTGGAAGCTGCAGCGCTGTCTGTCCAGACAGAGCACAAGGCTTCTGAAACATTGCCGTCTCGTGGCAGTCTCCTGGCACCACTGCAGCTGCTGTGGTACAAACAGCCTCGCCAGAGGTCACAGGCAGGTGTCACAGGCATTTAGTGGGAGGCAGGATACACAGCAGAAACTTCCTCAAATTTCACAGATGAAGACAGGGAGTTGGTTTTGTGCAAAAAAAAGGAGAATTAATCAGATGAGACAGGTGCCCAGTCAGATGATGACAAAGTAACTGAACTGCTGCCAAGTGAAAGGCAGCCCTGGATTCCCTTGATGGGTTTCTGTGCTTTCATGAGCCTCATAGCAGCCCTGAATTCAGTCACCTTGCTGGAGCAGTTCAGCGTCTACATCGACAGTCAGGAAGGTTTACAGCTCGGGAAGGCAGATGACCTGGGRTGGCTTTCTGAGAATGGCAGCTCTTTTCCAAGCCAAACTTGCTGTACTGCCTCCAGCACATCCTGTTACACACTCAGTACAAAGTGTTACAGTCATTTTGCAGTAAATACCAGATGAAGATATCCTAAATAATGTGAATAATTTTTTTCCTTTTTTTTTTTTTTTCCCCACCAGCATTAAGTCAGGGAGATTTGCTGCCATGGATTGCTTTAGCACTCATCACTTAAAAGTAATCATTATCTCTGTGTATAAATTACCGTCATTCAGAATATTTTAGCACGTACTGTACGGTGTGCTTCTAAAACCAAATCAGCATCTGTCTTTATTTTTGATGCATGAATTATTTCCTAGGATTACAGTCTTTAACATTAGTCCAGTGAGAGTCAGCTTTCCCAGTCTGTGGCTATTAAACACCAGTTTGGAAGACCTGCTTGGATGTGAGTCTGACTTGTACATCTGGCAGTCTGCACTGGGCCTTACAAACCCTGTCGAAGAAACTTGGTGGGTTTCCACTGACYTGGGACCAAGAATCCTTTTATCCTATGCCAAATACATTGACCTCCTGTCCTGTAGTATCCTCCAGAGTTTGGATGAATACCCTGTGCATTGCTGTCAGCCCAGAGCTGTTGTRAGAAGCAATCTGTGCCAGACCACGAGCACTGGTTCTAGAAAGGGTATGTGTTTAACAGCACAGCGCCTCAAATCATGTCTGTTTTTTAATAAAGCTTAGAGAGGCTTTTCTGTGCCTCACCCCAATGATGTGAGCCTGAGCACGGGGCTCCAAGTCGGTGTCTGCTTCTATAAATGGAGATGTCCATAGGAAAAAACAGGTAGCTACAGAATCCCATTATATACAGCACATATTTGCTACTAATGCACTGCCATAGAAATTTTACTGATTTATTTTATAAAATGCAAACTTGAGTAAACCTTTGTGCAATTATTGATGCTTTCAGTAGCATTTTCTTTCCTCGCACACCCTTTTCCACCCCAAGGAAGATTCAGTGACTAAACCTGTCCCTGGTGAATCCCACCGTTTTAAAATTGGAGCAAGGACAGACTTCAGAGTTTCACTGGCTAGATTTCAGGACATTTCAAGGATTAACGGATAGCTTTCCTAAAGATCTAGGGTGTGTTTTACCAGTGGGTACCTGAAGGATMGATGTCTCTGATTTTAAAAATGTTCAGAGCATGCACAAGCCATTTTTGTGACTGAAGTTAGTGGCAGCTCAGGGGTTTTGAAAGTGTGCCATTTCTGCTGTAGAAGCTGTGTTCTCTAGCACTGGCCCAGTCTGGCTGTAGAGAATTAATTTGATATGGTGCATGTCTGTGGAGTATCAGCATCTTCTGTGCCTTGGGTAGCTCTGCAGGAGATATCAGGGCTGGGAGCTTACAAGGGGTTATGTCCCTTGTTCTTACAGGGATGGAGTGGAAAGCCAGCCCAGCCAAAACCTGAATCACCTTACAAAGGAGGAGCTAGTTCAGGGAAGAGCCAGGGTCAGAAGCAAAGCCCAGCAATAGGGAAGKTGGGGTGCATGCAGGTGTTCAGGCCCAGATGTAATGTGGTAGTCTGACATACTGTGCAYGTAAGAGGGGAATATTCCTGTTCTTTGTTGCCTCCTCTGTTGTCACTAGAGCCCCATTGGGGCTGGAATCTTTGCTGCTCTGTGACATCAAGTTCCTTGATATGCAAAAGATCACTCTGATGTGTTTCACATCAGAAGGGGTAGTCCCACCAGCTAGATGAAAATCCTGAGGAGGCACAAAGCTGAGGGCAAATGCARCTGTGACATTACTGGTTTTATAAGGGATTGCCATAGCTACTGGCACCAGCATGGATTTGCAAGGCTAGGTAGTGTCGTAATGTGATGCCTTTCTTGCCTTATCCACTCAAACGTATATAGTTTTATTTTATGTACCCACACCTTGTAACCCTTGGCTTCACATGTCTGTGGTTGTAAAATACAAGCCTGACATTTTCTCAGATTTCTCTGTTTGTAACAGGTTTTTTCCCGTCCCTCTCACTTCAATGCACTTAGTTTTTCCTTAATGACGTGGTGCAGTTGCAAGAATGGTTTATATTGARTAGCAGGGGCCTGTTGTCTTTCTGCTGCAGAAAAATATTTGCATCTCGTGGCTCATGATTGCTGATTTTTTTTAAAATCAGCTTTTGTTTTCCTGGCTTCTCCCCATGTTGTGTCTTCAAGGACTRTGTGTAAACCTTCTTTATGATCTTGACATAAGCTGCAGCTCAATGAACTGCCCTTCATGTTTGTTTTTGCTATTTAATCTGTTTGGACACCCTTAAAAAGCAGAGTGATTTTGAGTCAGTGAAAAGGTGCCAATCAGTTTATTAAGTCATCCTTGTATAGGGGTGACAAGCTTCACCTGCTCTTGGAGCCTGACCAAGTACAGCCAAGAAGAAACATGGAGAAAGACATTAACTTGCTTTTTGTCTCTGTTAAATTCCATGGTCATCTAATACATGGCTTACAGCATCCAAAACCACTAATTAATCTGCTTTTGAATAAACACCCAGGGGGAAAAGGGGAGGTTTGTTCTTTGGGAGCTGAAATGTTGGCATTTACAAGATCTACAACTTGTGTTAGCTGCAGTTACCAGGCCCAGGTGTGGTTTCTMCCTGCCAGAAACCAGACAGTTGCCAGGGTCAGAGGTTTCATAGACCTCCAGAGGCAAGACAGACCTGCTTAGAATTGTATGCTGGACATACCTGTTGTGGGCTGTAGGAAAAATGTTCCCAGCCACACTGGGTTTAACTGAGGCTCCATCAAAAAAGTGGAAATTTGGGCAAGATTTTTGGCTGGAAAATGTCCTTGTCATATTTAAGTACTGCTATGTATTACAGAAAATCAGTACATGTTGAATTTTCTGGGTTTTATTTTTTCTTAATTTGATTGAGGKCTTCCTTATCCTCTCTCCATATTTGCCTGGATGTATGCACATGTGCCTGTTACCTGTCTGTCTCCCTAACTGATTCCTTAATCTCAAGTAATTGAATTGACTTGATTTCACTTGATGTTAATTAGGTAAAGCATGGAGGTGGAAAACCAGGGTAAAACAAAGCTGACAACCCTATCTTAAAGTTGGACTTTTTTCTCTTCCAATATTTTATATACCATATGAAATGCTTAAAAGAAAAGTGGGAGGCCTGTCTTTTGCTGCCAAAACAATGAAAAAGAAGTGCAAATTATATGATAATGGATATTTRTGACTGCAGATCAACTGTGTGGACTCCTTCTGTTAATGAAAGGATCTATTTGATAGAGCAGACTGAATGCTGCACAGGAATTAACAAATTAACAAATATTCAGAGTAATCTGATTCATCTGCTTATAATGGCTTCCCTGTGAATGAGCATGTAACCTTTCATGCTCTGTTTTTATGAAAATGCTAGCAAAAATGTTTATGGGCAGGAATATTCATATGCAACTACAGGAATACTCATAAAAACCTGTTTTGTATTTGTTGCAAAGTTTGCATGGGCAGCCCAGCTGTGGCTCTGCTTAGGAGAAGCACTTGTGGTTTTGCCTAGTTTGAAGCCTTACCTCTTTAAGTCACATCAGCTCTTGTTCCATGTCAAGGAAATGAAACTTTGCCACTCCTTTGATGACAGTAGACATATTCATGCCATCCATGTACTCCAGAGGCATTTCCATCCCTAATCTATCAGCTTCTGAATGTAAATAAAATCCTGTGTGTCATGGAGATATCAGCAGGGGAGGGCTGTGTGGAGCTCATCAGTGCTCCAAGCTTGCCAGACAGCAGCACTRGGCAGGAAAAGGATGTTTCTCGGAGGCTGAGGATACCTTGTTCCTCCTCTGGTGCATCATTTGGAGGATGGGCTCTGGCAGGGAAATTTCAGTGCCAGCTGTGATTCCCCAGCCCAGCTTTACAAAGCTCAAGAAGAGTTAGAGTTCAGGACACAGATTGATCTCAGCCAATGTGCCCTAAATGCAGATTAATTCACTATCCAGTGCACACCCCACTTTAATCTCCAGGCTTTTTCCACCACCATCTTCTGGACACTGATGTTTATCATGCTGTCAGTGCTTTTCTTTTTTCAGTGAGTTCCCTTTGCAATGACAGAAAGAAGACCTTTTTGCTGGAGGACTCAGCCTGAGATTTTCTGCCTGGGGTGGTGTTAGGGCTGCTGGGATGAGGGCAAATGCTGGTGTTGAACAGCCAGGCTGGTGAATTGGTAAGCCTGTAAAAAGATGTGGAGGATGATTGGGAAGTGCATTGTTAATGCTGTTAAATATTACTTAGGCCTACAGCAGGCTGCACCTTCAGCAGTTGAACTGTAATTGCTAGCTGGTKCAGAAGGAGGGCTGAATGTATGTAAATCCTGTTGAAAGCTAATATCATTTTGGCTTCTCAAGTGGATTAGCAGCCTCTGCAATTAGCAGTGGGGGCAGCTGATGATGTTAGTGGAGAATTCATCATACAGTGCTGTAGGATGTGTTCAAATTTGAATAAATAGATGTTCCCCTTTTTCCAACCTTAGAATGAGATAAYACAGAGCCCAAACTGTGTCCCTTTGGAGGGGGAAGGCTGAGCCACAGGAACATGTGACTGGCTTCCTGTAACCTTGACTCTTTCTTCTTTTTCTCATTACATTCATGGTTTATCGTTCCAGATGGGAAACCAATGCCTCATCCATTTTTTGCCTGCCCTGCTCTCTTCCTGTGCCACACCAATTTTTGGAGGCCAGTGAAGAGGGAGAAGGAGAAAAMGTTCACCAGTATTTAAAGCAGTTATCCCCAGCTTGTGACTCTKAAAGTCCTTTTATAAGCACGTATTTTCATGGACTTCTCTGTACTACTCTGTGTATGTATCTGTTTAGAGCCAGACTTGGAGACAGCATAGAGCCCAACAGCCATCTTTCCAACCATCCATGAAGTCTARTTTTTGCAGTAAGCTCTTGGAGAGTGGGTGAATTGGGTGCTAAAAGCAATGCAGGATGAAAGAGAAGTGGAGCTGCAGGGTTCCCCAGATTTTCACAAACATTCACTCTGTRCTTTCAGCACCATTTAGCTCTCTCTTCCTCAGATAACTTTTTTGTTGCAGTGAACACTCTTCACTTGCACCATGCCCTTAGCAGCTCTTATCTTATTTTTCTGCCATTTAAATGATTTCTTCATGAGAGGAGGGTGAGACTGTTAGTAGCAATGCTATCTTATGTTTTCTAAGGTTATGTCACACCACCTCATGCTTCCCTTCTTGCTGCTTCCCTTCTCTGCAGAACTTCAGGCAGCACGTTTTCATTGACAGAGTTTAGTGTAGGAAGGGCTTCTGTGGTTGTTTGCCAGGAGAGCAGATAAAATTCTCAGTGAAGCCAGCAAAATGGATTGAGGAAAAGGACCAGTGGGTTGAATACACTAAGMATAACCTGATTACTTGATGGAGGAGAAACCCCTTTTTCTGCATTTTCTGCCAAAGTGAAATTATTATTTTCCTCTATAATTCACTACTGCTCAATCAAATCTTGAACATGTGATTTTGCAGGTAAAAGTCTCTGCCTGCAACAACATTATTATTTGTGGGGCTTTTTTACCCCACTAGCTGAGAAAGATGGTTTTCACAATATCTTATGGAAATACTCAAGTGAATGCTCACTGCTTTGAAAATCCCAAGGAAGTCTTAAATCCATAACATTGCGTACACAGAAGTTTCAAAAGKGCAAGGCTGTGGCAGCAGCTCCGTCCCAGATGACGCAGCAGCTTGGATGTGTGTGGCCCCTACAAGAGCAGGACAAACTGTGGGAAGAAGAATCTGGAAAGGAGAGCTTCTATTCTTTCATGGTATAAAGACAGTTTCAGGCTCACTGTGGGGGATATTGCTTCCCCATTGTTATACAATTTTTTAAAGGCCTTATCTCGTTCCGCACACTCACACACTTCAGAAATGTTAATCTCACTTTTGTGCTTAACTGCTTCGGGAAAGTGGGAGGCATTGTTCCCTAACATTTTTAAGTCACTAAAGCATGTTTACCAAGAAATGTGATGTACCTCTTTCTCTGCAGCTGAGAGTGTTAGCCAAAAGTGAAGGAAAGTGGGAGGGCTTTATTGTAGAAGTCCTTTAAGGTTCCTGTTCTTCTTGGCTGTCCTCTTTAAAACGTGAAACACTCAAGCAGTGTGACAGCTCACATCACTTTGTACGTGGCTACAAAACAAATGTGCAGGGGCGGCAGGGGAAGGACTGTGGGATTTGGCTGTGCCTGAGCTGGGAGCCCTCCAGGCAGACACCTCCTTGTCCCTCAGAAAGGGAATTACCTGGGTCAGCCTTCTGTGAGCTGGCAGGGATTCTCTGGAGTTGGAAGGCTGCTTCAGGACTCCTTCCTTCTTCTCTGGGAGCTGCTCAGCAAAGCCACCACATAGACTGTGGACTGAGTTGCTTTTTTGGTGGTTTGTGTTACAAAACTTTGCTCCATGTTTGCCTAGCTCARATGTGGGTGAGCCAAATGTGAAGGAGCTTCTAGATGGCAGCAGCTGCTCAGCTTCTAAAGCAAACCTTCTCTCCAAGAACAAAGAACCTCAGCAAACCCAGCAACTCGAGTCTCTCCAGCACGTCTCCAGGGGGACCAGACGAGTAATTTAGCCCAACAGATTTTATCTGCCCAGACTCCACATGTGCAAAGACAAACCACCCTGGTGTGTTTCAGAGAGGAGGCACAGATTTCCATGTCCATCCCATGTGCCCTGTTGGCTCAGCCATGGGAACTGGGCAGCAGACTATTTTAGAGCAAATAAAGTGGAGCCATAGAGTGGTGTGTGCCTCAGCCCCCTTCCTCGTGGTCCTGTGACATTGCTGTCCCCTTCCCTTTGGTCAGAGGGAGGGATGTGACCATTGTGAAAGGCTTGCTGGAAAAAGCTGCTCCTCAAGCCCTCACCATCTCTCCTTCCTTCTTCATTCTTGAAGGCAGGTAACCACTGTCACCAAGGCAGTGATACATCCTCTGGCTCCCCTAGATGCTTTAAACCACTGGGTGCCCTGAATGAGGCCAGGAAGATAGCCATATGTTTTTTCTGGGATGCTTCTTCAAATTGACTTTTCAGGATTCAATACCAACATTATGATTCTGGTATATGGCAATGAAAGGATTTTTTGTCATTCCCCATGAATGAACAAGGCCTCATGTCTGAAAATGAAAAGAAAATTAATGCTGTCTGAAAGGGTCCTGTGACTGCTCTGAAGAGAAGGATGAKCCTAAGCTACATGCACATGCCAGCCTGGAAGGTTTGCTTCATATTTCAAGTACAAGGAATTTTGGGAGACAGAYGAGAAACATTTCAGCACTTCTCAAAGATGTGAGTTAAGTAGCAGAAGCCCAATGAGAGACAAAAAATAATCATTTTAAGGAAGATGCAGTGGAGGAGCAGTACCTACTTTGGCCAGCACAACCACAGCCAAGGCAGGGCTGATGGCCTCACCTGCTCTTGTGGGGGCATCCCCAACTCCAGGCAGGACTAGGGGAGGGCTTTGAAGTTATGAGGAAGGACTGGACTGTTCTTTTTTTGGTCTGTGCTGGAGGTCTTTTGCCAGRCATGCTGGACAGTGTCCATGTGAGGGCAGGGCTTATGTGTACTACACATAAAACTTGGTGTTTTGCAAAAGAGAACCACAAATTTTCCATCCACAGTGACACCCAAAAAAAACACTGGGACAGTACAGAATCCATGACATTAGCAACCTCAGAGGTGTCACCTATGCTTTTTAATTAACTTCTTTGTAGGTAACTCAGACCAAAGTATTTCCTGTTGTTTTGTGGTGGTGTTGTAGATGATGATGATCTTTTAATGAGCTAAAACATTCATTACTCACTACTCCAACATGTAAGGCAATTACTTCTCTTCATTCAGAAACTACAAGGGCCTTTTTTATTTTCTGGGACAGGTTGGCAAGCATCCCTTAGCCAAGGATCCAAGGGCATAGYCCTCTTTCAGCTGCACAGCTTCTCATTAATATTTGAAAAGGTTTACTGTAAAATTTAGGGTCAGACTGTAGTATTTTATGCAGTTATTTCAAAATTCATAGATTTCTAGATTTCTCAGGCCAGGAGGGACTATTATACACACCTTCTCTGACCCCCTGTATAATGCAGGCTACATTTGYTTAAAGTTTCAATTTGTTTCCCTGAGCAAACTTGTATTTATTATATATAGTTTGGTATTGAAGAGTAGCTAGTGAAAAGGTTGAAACCCATAAATATTATATCAGACCACCTGGTGCTCTGAAGGTTGATTCTGAATGACGGCTGCTYAAAACGAAGAGCAGCTTGAAAGACAGGGAGCTATAATGATGTGACTATTGCAAAGAGCAAATGAATTGGCTCYGTGTCAGGAAAAGTTGTTTCTGGGAGCCTGATTTCAGCTCAAGTGTTGTTTTTTTCTTGTGGCAAACAAATGCTCTTTCAGTCAGTATAATCTTTATTTTGAAAATCAGGAAGGGAGATTTCTGTAGGAGAACACACTATCTGAATAACTCAGTAATGAAAAGCCATCCCAAACTGACAAAGGGAATGGCCCTTACTGAAGGACAAAATTTACACTTAAAGATGAGCATGCAGAAAACAGCCTGATGCACCCATGGCTGGTGGTTTAATCTGAATGGCAGGGAAACATATTTTGTGTTTACTGACATTCCCTCGTGTGATTGAAGATGTGTTGAATGGCTCAAGAGAGATGTTTCTGTCTTAGCATCTCTGTTTTAAACAAAGATGAAAAGGAAGGGCCATGGGAGCCTCAGGCTGAGCAGCAGTTTCTGTGACACTTAGCCTGGGCTTTGATGATCTCACTTTCACTCAGCCCCTTGCTCACGCTGGAAGCCTGCAGCAGGGCTGCGCAGCTCAGCACAGACCCAGCATGTAAAAACTACAGGTTCTGTCTTGATGATTAACATTACTGTTTGAAATAATCCAAATGCTGCCCTCTGATCTGATAAAATAATAAAATAAATACATTGGGTGTGAATGATGGGAGCTGGGGCGAGGAGCTCGGAGGGGATGAGGACAGGAGTTTTTGCCTGGCTSGGTTTTCTGAGAACGAAACAAATTTCAAGGGCATGGAGGTGGGGGGATTTTATTATTTTTATTTATTTATTTTTCTTCTTGAGGTGTTGCTGTAGTGGAGGGTTGCCCCAGCTTTGGAGACTAGGTTTTACTGGCTGAGATGGGAGAGAGAARGGATTCTCATAGCAAACAGGAGGATAAATGCTCCAGGGGCATGGGGGAAATTCTGCTCATGGAACATTCACAAATGAGTTAACGAGTGGAGGTATTTTAGATTCCCACAGGTACAAAAGCCAGCAGTAGAACTCAGCAAGTCATGAGGTTCTAGCTGCCAGCTTTTCTCAAATCTTGCCAAGCTCATTTAGCTTTCTTTACATTTTGCTGAGCTATGTTTGGTCTTTCACTCCTCATTTTATTCCAGTGAGGACAAGAAAATAAAGACAAGAATAACAGTGGTATGAACACATAATTGTTTGTGTGCAGAGACACTTCTGCCTCTGGAGAAGCAGGTTAGATTCCAGAAAATGAGTGAACCATTCTGCATCCATGTCTGCTAAAAACTGGAAGTTTAAAAAAGGCAAGATGTGCACTAAGAGAAATTAAGTTAATTGCATTGCTGTGATGTGCAGAGGTGTTCTCCTACACAAAGTTAGTGATTTTTATTTGATTGGCCATTTCATTGTTTTGATAATGTTGCAACCTAGTTTTCGGTAAATACAGGTATTTTGCTACTCCTGCTGTTAAAACACCCATCATTAGGGTCTTTTTCTATTGATATAATAGGAGATGTTACAAGCATCATTTAATCATGTTTTAATAATTATTTCTGATTGTATCAGCTGCTGTCATCTGGCTTTAAGGTCCTCGTCTTTTTCTTCATGTATTTTAATACACTTAATAATCTTTCTATTAAAATGTCTATTTCCTAGATGTGACACAAGTATCATATTAGACCTATATACTGTTATTATCTTTGTTGGTTTTAATTTTATATTGAAGAAGAGMGAAACTGCTGGCTCCATGGAAGAGATCTGGTGACACAAGGAATTTTTAAAGCAAAACACAATTAATACAATGGCCAAACTGTAGGGAAAAATGGAAGAAAAATTAGGAGCCACTCATAACAGTGTTTTGCCATTTTCTGCACGTGATTATTTGACAGGTGTTATGTGAGTGTGAAAGGGTGCTGAGTGCTGCAAGTTGTTTTTCTTCTGTTCTCTGAGCATCCGTTCTGGATATAATGAAAGATCTTTGTACATTGAGTCATAAGAAATGCAAGGATTCACTCCTGAGCATCTTGACCTGTAGGATTTTTGGTTGTTTGAGCTTTTTTCCCCCAATGAGGGTTTTGCGGTGCAGTGATCTACTGAAAAATTAATTGATGGCAAATCAATATATTAAAAAGCATGGTCCCAGGCATGATGTTTGGCCTGGAGAAGCAGAGCAGGGCAGTTGTGTGGGCTGGACTAACCACAATGCTCCTTTTCCTTTCTGAGGATGTGTGTGTGTGTAAAGGAAGAGTTTTTCAGAGAAGAACTGCATTGCATGACCATGTGGTTGGGTGCTGTCTGACATCTGCCACAGAGCTGTTTTACACCTGAGGTGGTTGTTTGGCCCTTGCTTGTTGGCAGTGCACAAAGAGTTGGGCTTTTCCAAGGTTAAGTTCATCTGGCCTATTCTTGTGTCCTATAAAAAACACACTCCTGAGAAATTCCAGTACTGAATAGAAATGCAACCTGCTGTGATTAGCTCTTCTTTGTGCATCAACCCTTCAATCTGAAATTTGGATAAGAGAATCCAACCTAATGAGTCATGACAAAGCTCCAGTAACTTAGGGAGCCACTGGGAGCTGTCCAGGTATACAAAATAATAATTCAGATCTCTAATTTTCAAACAGATTAATGCATGCTTTTGTCTGTTACAAATACAGATCTTGCTTTGCCTCAGCAGTTGCTTAAGGCACATGGGCAGCATTTTTGCTGAAGCAATGCAGCAGCATTTTTAGAAGTTTTTAGCAGTGCCATAACTCAGATTGATCAGTGAAGAACACAAAACCATCAGAAAGAGAAGACTGGATGCCAGCTGTTAGCAAGAAACTGTATCTGCTCTTCTGTCTTTTCCTTTTRAAACAGTCTTAGCTTTCTGGGGAAGAGCTTTTCACACKCATRTSTGMAGAAGKYCTCTWTTCAGGCACAGCCCTGATCTAATTRSCCTTCTCTTGGTGACATTCAGTCTGTGGATGTGCTCAGTCCTTTCTTTTTAATTTTATTTTGTTCTCCTGCCCATAGTAGASACTTGGACTTAGTGGAGCAGAGCCCACCCACGCATCTCAGCCAACAGTGGGGGTAACTCACCATCATTCCAGATACAAGCTTTCAGATCAGGGATATGGGATTGAATGATAGGCTGGTATCAGCTACCCAGGGGCTGCATGTCCAGCATTACAGGGCAATACCTGTGTTCTCATTCCCTCAARGGTGGTTTTCAGACAGTAGAAATAACTCATGATCACCTTTAGGAAGCTCACAAGGATATGGAGCCAGTATGACTCATTACTAAATTACTCAGAGCCTTGATGATCATTCTTAGGATCATTCTCATTATATATTATGGCAAGTAGCTGGACACATGTAAAGGAATAAGAGTTCTCTCTCTCTGGAATTACTTGCTTCCAGACCTGGAAACAACACAATGTGAAAGAGCAGCACTTAGCTAAATTACATTATTATGAGCTGTATCAAACAGCTATCAATATATGCAGAACTATGTCTCCCCACMTTCAGTGACCTGTCTCTTGGTGTTTTGCCCTGGTCAGAGCTGTGCAGAGTTTTCTGTAAAGTCCTTGCACAAAGACACTGTGGAGTGCACGTACAAAAAACAGGGAAGGAGCTCAAGGCTCTCTCACACACCTGTTCCATTTTACAGCATGCATGCCTTGAAAGAAGGTTTTGGGGAGAAGTTTTCCATGAATATGGATCAGATGCAGTAAGTTTTGGTACACTGGGAGGTAGAATCAAAGAATCACTGAATCATATGGGTTTGGGTTGGAAGGGGCCTTAAAGATCCCTCCAAGATTGGAGTTCCAACCCCCCGGTCAGGGGCAGGGACATCTCCCAGTGGACCAGGCTACTCAAAGCCCCATCCAGCCTGGCCTTGAACACTCTCAGGGATAGGGAATCCACAACTTCTTTGGGCAGCCTGTGCCAGTGTCTCATCACCCTTACAGTAAAGAATTTCTTCCCAACATATGGTTTAAATTTATCTCTGTCAGTTTGAAGCYATTTCCCTTGTCCTGTCACTCCATGCCCTTGTAAGAAGTCCCTCTCCAGYTCTCTTGTRGCCTCTTTGGGTACTAGAAGGTGCTCTAACATGTTTACCACATGTGATCTAGCCTTTGTAAAACACTGGAGAAGGGCACAAAAGAAAGAGCAGTTTCTCTGTGCTCTCCTGTTTAAAACAATGAATTTGCCTTAGCAGAAAAACATGGAATGTGAGGGGAACTTGCCCCCTCCTCAGCCAGCAGCTGCCTGCACTGGATTAGGTGCATTTTCAATACCCAGCWAGCATTTGTCAACTCTCTCGGATTCTTCATTTTCTTCCTTTACAAATCACTTAAGATCAGAGAGCTGTTTGTGTCTTATTTTATTTCTTTTTTTCTTCTGATCTTTTCTCCTGTCAGACCTTAGCCACTGGTCAATCTATTAATTTGTAACTGTTTTGCTGATGAAGTAGCATGCAATGATGGTTTGTTACTGTGAAACCTGTAATGAGTTTTAATTATAGCTCCTAATGCCACACGCTGTCATTTAAATCTCAATGGCTGTCACTTCCATGTTCTCTTCCAGAGAAAATATAGCTSTTTCCCTCTTCAAACATCTGCATTAGTGCACAGTTTATGCTTGCCTTGGTGGGGCTAAGTGAGTCACAAAATGCCAGCTCCTCGAATTATTAGCTTGTCTGACTTAGGTCTGGTGGAGAAGAAAGCCRACATAATCTATTTGTTACTTTCAGTGGATGCTCTGGACGTGAGAGAAACGTTGCAGACTCAAACAGATGTGTTCTTGAAGATATGCTGCTGTGGTTTTGTTTGTTTGGAGAAGTCCAGCCKTCTGACTTTTGTTGTATTTTTTAGAAAGAAAAACATAATAATCCAAGCAATTATTTCTGTGGGTACTTTCCTGAGCARTGAGCTGGTCTGCTGCACTGAAGCTGTTGGTGTTCTTCCTTCTCATTTCAACAGCATTAAATTTCAAGCCACTTTTACCATCTTGTGTCCGTGGGACATGGGAGGAGGAGAGGCTTCTGGCCAGCAGCGCAGTAAATAATTGCAGCAAAGCTCTCACTCAGGTCATGTGCTGTGTTTGAAAAGGAATATATCTGATTGTATTTKAAATCAGGTTGAAGCACAGTGCCTKCAGTGCATGGACCAGCCAGATCTGGAGATAGATATGTATTTTCCCTCGATGGGAAGTCTGCTGGCACAGTGGGAGGGCAGGAAGGAGGACAGAGCCAGGAAGCCTCACAGTCTCATCCTGGAAGAAGCTCACCTGAGGCCACAAGGCAGCAGCTGTGGGGATTGTGCAGGTACAGAAGAGGGAAACATTGAGAGTCTTCAGCTTTTCATTAGGAGCCAGCACAGGAGGATGAACTGTGGCTGAGTGCTGACTTTTTCTGCATGGTTACTAAAACCTCAGTTGGGACTGTTGCAGTTTTGTAATGTCGATAGCTCTTGGCAAGTAACTCTGGGATTTCTCATTGGGAAATGTAAGTCTTCCAGCTTGAGCTCCCATGGCTTCTCTTAGCTTGGCACCAGCCATAGGTTTGTAAGCTCTAACACGACCCAGGCAGAAAGGAACAAACCCACAATGTCTGGCATAGATGTATGTGGTCAGTCATCTCTGCTGCAAGAATGTCCCCAAAGGAAGAGCCAGAGGAAACTGTGCTCRCAGAAGACACTCAACTGTTTGCTTAGTGTTGTGTGCTGAAATAAGATAACATCATTCTCCATTTATTCTGTTCTTTTTTTTTTCTAAAGCTTAGGCTGAAACCTAAAACGTGATCTCATTAGTAACTCTGGTTAAACAGAATAGCGACCCAGCATGTATCTAAAATGAAGCTGAGATTTTTAGAGGAGTCAGAGGGGCCTGAGCACTCACTTCTGAGAAGGGATTTGCAGTTAACTCCCAGTGCATTGTAGATCTAATTCCCCATGATTTGGGGTGTGCTCCACATTTGCATAGTGGAGATAATGTCTACAAAAATATGGAAGATATGTGGAAGTCTRTATTGATCTTTGATTTTGTTTCTAGTTGTTTCAATATCTTGACTGATTTCTTCCTCCTTAAGTTCCTCTGCTATCATTAGGCAGCACCATCAGTCAGAGAACAATGTCAGGGCAGCAGTTTGTACAAGCAGCTGTCTGCTGTCAGATTTTTCATGTCCTTATTRCAGAAGAATAAAACCTTTTTTCTTCACTGAGCTATCAATGATATGCTATGTGTGTGTGTATATTATRGAGTAAATCGACAGTCATTCTCCTCATTTCAGAGATTAAAAAGGTGTTAAATATAGCAGGAGCTCATCAGGCTGTATTCTCATTGCGTTCTCAGTGCAACCTTAGGGGTGCTTTCTGTTATTAGATGTTGTCTCTCACTTTCAATGGGCTATTTGTGATTTGGTTTGATTACAAGTATTTCTGCTTTTATTGACAGGAATTTTTTGAAAAGCCGGGGTGTCTTCTAGCTTTGACAGTATGCCGTCTGCTTTTACAGGGAAGTGGATGCTTCCTGTAGGAGCTGACAGGGATAAGAGCTGACTCTTCGTAGTCAGCAACTTCCATCCTTTCTTTCTTCAGTTGCATTTTCCCTGGCAGTAGAAAGCTGAGGGAATCGAGGAGATGGTTAAACTGGCAGCTGGAAAAGAAGCCATAGGTTGGCTCCTGTGATCTAAGATGCCCCAGCTGAGATTAGTACAACATCTGCTTTGCTTGTCCTGTGCATACCTACATATTCATGYACAGCTTTCTGATCTCTCAGGAGACCACTTGTGAGCTGTAAGCCTCCTGCTTTAGCTGATGGGAGATGATCTTTTCTCTATCGTGTTTTCATGTCCAAGGAGTTTTTCAGGCTTACAGGAAAAGGCAGGTCTTTCAGAGGGTGCCCATCTCCTCACCTGTTTCATAATAAATGCAAAGAGGAATAGGAAATCACCAAAAGTAAGTGTGTGCTAAGGACTGGGCTATCTGGGGAATAATACAAGCCTTGTCTGAGGGGAGAACTTTGCTCAAATTTTCTTCATATTCTGAGTACAACTACATTACAAACATTAAGTTAAATTAGTCTACAAAGGAGTTGGATTTTTGATGTGGAAGATTGCGCCTCTACTCCAGTCCTCAAGAGAAACCACAATGGTACCTGGCAAGTCTCTCCCCTTGGGTACACTCCAGATTTGCGCTGCACCTCAGGAAAGATAATTTTGTCCTCTGTTTTCTTCCTGTTCCTTCCTTTTTTTCCGACAGGTGGCTTCAAATAATCTTCATTTATCATCTTATTCTCTATTTGATCACTGATTTCCATCCTAATGGCTGTGTCACTGTGGAGAGCATGTGCTTAGTTAGTCCTTGACTTTCTTAGTTTGTAACTTACCCCATGGCTGGACCTGTGTTAAGGCAGAGCATCCCAGAAAGATGTTTGTRGGTTTGACCCACATGCTGCTAAGAGGATTTTTTTCCTTTCTGTGTTCTGTGCCACCCTCCTTCTCCAAAGAGAATCAACACATTTTCAAACCAGTGGTCAGCTCAGTTCTCTCGGCTCTGAAGCCTCCCAGGTACAGCAATCATTCTGAGGTTTGGCATTTGTGTTCTGGCAAAATAAAGCAGAGTGGTTTTTAAAAAGGTTCTGAGCACTTGATAAAAAGGAAAGAGATAGTCTTTAGTTACAATGATCTGGCAGGATAGAAATTGGTGGTCTTCTCTTTCTCACTGCTCACTTCCGCACAAACTGGTGCACATTGTGTTTTACAATAGCACCTAGACACTCTAATGTGCTGCAGATGCAGAGAGGAACAAACTTTAGCATGAAAAGGCTACATTTAAAGTAGTTCTGAACAGATATAAATGGGTTGTTAACTGAAATGCACACTTTTCAGATCCCTTTCTGTGCATTGAAAGGGTTGGGGGTTTTTTTTCTTCATGTTTAGAGTAACCAAAGAAGTTATTCTTTCATTTTGTTCTCTTTTTTTTTTTTTTTTAGCATTTCAATAAATAGAGATATCAGTGGAACATTTTTATAGACGTTAGAGTGTTAAATGGAGATGTCAGTCTTTAACTTTTCACAATATTGCTCTTCTTGTTCAGTTCACTCTCACTTGTAACTTGTGTTTCAGCACTGTGTGTGATGCATTGAGTGCTTAAGTGGCTCTGTGCAGAAAAATGGCCTTCCTTCTTTTAGAGTCTCTTTAGAGTAAAGCAATTATAAGTGCTTAAATKGAAGGATTCACAGCACCATTTTGTGGCAAACTTCTGGGCACCATCGCTCAGGGCAAACCTGTGTTGCAGCAAGCAGAGATGCAGAGCACCACACACAGATGAGCAGATGAGCCAGCCACCTGATCCAGGCCTGTCAGTGACACAGTGACAGCCCAGGAGTTTGTGTCATCCAGCTTGTACAGACACAGAGGCAGCCTTTATTTCCACCAGTGTTGTACATGGGGGTCATCTCAGTCTCCACCCAATCTCTCTTTGGCTTCTGCCTGTTCTTGGCTGCTGAAGGAGTGGGRCTTGGACACTTCCAAAAGCATAGGTGGGTACTCAGAAAAGAGAGCCACAAGAGGAAAAAAGGCATTTCTTCTTTGGAAATGGGAAGTGCTCAGTGCCATGTGGGAATGCCACCACACATAGGCTGTAAGCACTGCTGGGGAGCTGGTGTGGGACCTGCAGTGCCACGCTTGGGCCACCCTGTGCCCTGTGCCCTGCAGGGAATTTCAGTCTGGGGGAGAGCTGTGCAAAAACTGAGCACTCCTCTAACCATCACATTCAGGTCTTGATCTCCATCCAGCCAAAATCAAAGACCTGACTCGCAGTTTCCRTGGTGCTGGATGGAGGCCTGGAGAAGTCAGCATTTCTGGGGTCTGCCCCACTTTGAAACTACGATGCCAAATATACAGGGACTGCARAGGAGCAAGCACCCAGAGCACTGCTAGCAAGGACTAATATTTRACACTGAGAACATAAATACTCTTTAAGTGTTTAACATAAATGATCGTGGTCATAAAGCTGGAATGGCACAGGGCCTTCATGTATCTTCGGAATGTTTTGACATAACAGCCTAAATGAGGATTTAATAAAGTTCTTGTGCTCTAAAAAGTACTCATAATTTTTGCTTAATTTCTACATGTTTTCTCCCCTTTTAATTGCAGTTCAACAAAGCAGAGGGACTAATCTCAGATAAAAGTAGAAACACCAAGATTAAAGTGCACTGCTGTTTATTTTTAAGGGCAGTGGGTTAATATGAGCACTCTATTGTTGATGTCAGCATCACAAGCCAAAGATAAACACCACTTTTCTGCACTTACATCACATTTTCAAGGCATTATTCTTCATTAACAAATATTTTATTCTGCAATGGAAAAAAAATGACTTTGTCATAAGCTTATTGGCGACCAATCATAACCATTCTGTGCCTGTTCTGTAAAATATTTTTTTAACATGATTTTTGCTTCTAAGTGCAATTTTTGTTTTAGTTTCCTTAAAATTGGACTCTTTCTTACAATTAAACTATTCCTTTATTTTTACAAAATAACTTTTTTTAAAAATGTGTTTATTTTGTCTTATTGTCCCTTTYTTGCCATTACTTCAAGTAGGATATTAGAAACTTGATGCTCTTGCTGTTATAAATCTTCTAAATATCCTGTGGATAAGAGCTGATAATGCATATTTACAGAATTTTTGCCTGCTTCTGTTTTCCTCCTGTTGCTCAATTTATTGTTAGAGACTTTAGTTGTTTTATGAGTGAATTCCTGTAGTAATTTGCTTCAGAAAGACTGGGAGAGAATATCTACCTAAGCAGTTACAAAAACACTAATCATGATGATCTTCCCTCCTGACAGTATTTCAGAGTGTTCTTTTAAGAAATTTACCACCTGTATTTAGGTACTTGTGTCCTCCCATAAAAATTTTAGCATGTGATTAATTAATAGCATGATTTTCWAAAAGAAATGGAGAGGTTTCAGAGCCGTATTTGCTTTTCATTTGAAAGGCCTTTCTGGAGACCACCAAGAAGCACATCCTACAGCTGACAGATGTTACATGCTTCTGATGCTGTTGTGTAGAAAGCCAGGCAATAAAAAGCTGTGCCATGTGAAATAACATGGACAGCTTGTAATTTAAAATATTTTCTTGCTGTCAACTTATTTTGACCTGARCCTCTTGCAGGACAGTCTCTGAAATGTATCTGTCCCTTGCAAATCTCTGTTAAAATCATATCTTTTGCATTTTATTTATCTGRAGTGGCACATACAGGTTATAGCAAATATCTTTCCTTAATTGCTRCTGTTGTTCTTCAGATGAGGGTGAATTGGAATAAAAGTTTAATTTTTTCCTGATTAGGAAGTAAACTTARTTAACTTGCTGAGACAAAAATCCCCACTGGGCAGACCTAAACTGATTCTCAGTTATGATTTTCCTGTGTGGAAACTCAGAAATATTTTGTCATTTTTTCCAGTTCAGATCAAAAAGAAAAATCAGTTGTCTTGAAATACTTCTGAAATATTTTCCTTTCTTCTTGCGGCTCTAACTCACAGAAGAATCTACTCAAAAGAGCTACAGTGGTTCAGAAAAAGACTAGAAACAAGATGACATGAAGGGCTAACTGCATTTTACCATTGCTGTTGCATGCCACATTACAGTCATGGATGTTCAAGAAAATGTCATCAACTCATTTCGAACAATTAGAAAAGCTCATCATGTAATCACAAAAAGAAAGACAACTTATTAAAAGAGATTATTTAATCTAAAATAATTGTTACTGTTTAAGCATCATCTAGTACATTCTTTTGGGTAAAAATATGGTCACRGTAAAAGAGCTGAGGACAGCTGACTGCTGTATCTCACTGAAATAACCAAAACTGAATGATTCCTGGTTAATGGGATAAGAAAAAGATATAGTCCAAAAATAATTTCCTCTGGCTGCTTTTGAAATATTTAGCAATGCATGTTGTATTTTTGTGAATGCCACATTGGAAATAAAAGCATTAGAAATCAGCTTGCTGTAATTAAGTGTGCTAAACTATGTGCTGTTATACAGTCTGGTTTATGTGMTCCTGTAGCCATCGTTCAACATGCAGATCCTGTATTTGCATGAATTTGCACAGCTTGCAGATCAGTATACAAAAAGAGACTATTGTGATASCCTAGTCCAGCCTCCAGCCGGAAATGCTTGTTTGCCTCCAGTATTTGTACTTGTCAGTCTATTTGTATGTCCATATTTCCAGCCATCCCTTAGTTGTTACATTTTCTGAGCAAAAGTTCATGCTTCCTTAAATTTTTCTATCCACCCACTTAACTTTGGACATCTCCCTCTCTCTGGGAAAAATGGATCTGAATTCTTTGATCTTCCAAATTCTTCTTGTCGGACAGCCAGCATCCGATTTGACCTGTTCGTGTCTGCATTTGCATGAGAATAACTTTCCTTCTTCTTATGCATATTTGGGAAGGAAAGCAGGGGGSTGACTCAGATCTCAGCACAGATGCCGTAGTAGCAATGGTTCAAAATGTATTTGATTGCAACTTCCATAAGTTGATACCTGGAACACTCCCAAAATTTCTTGTGTCCAAGTCAAAAGTACTTCCAGCCTAAGAAAACTGACATTGTTAGTGTGAGCTGGCTGTCTGTTCTCATTTGTGTTGTCATGAAAAGTAAGAGAAAGATGTTTCAGCCTAAAGCAGTCTGGGACAGTAGGCATCAAAACAAACTAAAGGGAATTTTTCTTGCTTCATTTATGCTCATTGAGAAATTTGATATAGTAGGTGTATGTTCTAAACTAATCAGATTACAATATAATTCAATTGAGTAGCTCATCTTCTGCAGCAATCTCGCATTTATAATGAGCTAAGCTTAAACTTGAGCAAAGTCATACTGCTTTRCTCTGGCTTAATTTGCAGTTATCCAAATAGCAATGCCACAGATAATGAATTCCAAGTTAATCAAATTGTTGTACYGATGAGCTTGGTAGTTCATCTTCACTTTCAAGTTCATAAGATCATTTGTGGTCAGCTGCTTAAAGAGGAAAGTCTTCTCTTTATCAAAATTGCAGTCTAGTTAGTTTTTGTGATTTGTGTCAAGATGAAGTTTGGAGGAGAGAAACCCACAGAAATTAAAAGTAGAACAATAACATTTATGCTCAGTGAAGAAACAGACCCATTTAAAGGAGCCTGTGTGCTTTCTGTTACCTTTAGAGAAATACATGAAGCTTTTTGCTATAGTGAAACATAATTTTACTGTTATTCTACCCAGACTAATATATTAACCAGTTACTTCACCAACCAGTAAAAAAAAAAGTGACATGGAGACACATGCTCTGAAGTTTTGTGAGACATGACATGAAATCTCTGCTTAACTGCAAAGGGAGGGAAAGTCATCATGAGTATACCTTTAAATGTTTGTGCAAAGCTCTAGATATTCTTCAATGAAGCTTGGAACATTTTCTTTACATTTGTAGTTCCAGAACCTGCTGAGTAGCAGTGAGAACTTTGTCTGGTTCCTGACACATTCCTCTAAGTACTTTGAGTTTAAATATCCACTTCGCGTGAAATGGGAAGCTTTGAAGGATTTAATAAAATTATCATAGCCAGTATAAAATTTGTTATGAAACATGTAGTAGACCAAAACCAGGTTGATTTAGAGATTCTGTCCAAGTAGCTTAAAATCTAAAAGCCGCCATAGGCTGGTGAAGGTCTGTAACTTGGTCTCCCCTGCAGTTCCAGTGTGAGGAACAAACGCAGTCACTCACTTCAGTTAGCAGAAATATCTTCCTCTGCTGTGATGGGCACAGGACTGACCCCAGCAGAACCGATGTCCTGAGCAAAGGATGGCATTTGCAAGGTGCACAGAGCAGCAGGAAGTGCTGGGTGCCACAGCAGGAATGCAGATCTAGGGTGTGGGGCAGGAAAGGTTGGGCTCTGCAGTCAGCTTTTCCAGTGCCTGAACGAGAGCTGGTACCCGCTGCAYTGGATCATTCTCTGGGATGGGGAAGGGGGGGAGAAAATTGACCTGGGTGATGGATCTGTGCACTGCTGGTGTGTACACTCATGTGCTGGAACCATGTGAGTGTTAACACATGGTCACCCTATCAAAGGTCTGTATATGAAACTCAGCTGCTGGAGTGACAGAAGATTTTGTGCTGTTAGCGCACACTTCATTAAAATACCAGCTGAAATCCAACTCTGAAATCCCACAGTTTGTGTTAGTTGATAAAACTCAATTGCCTCCAATTACTGTTAGTATGGCTTTAAAATAATATTTTGTTGTAGTAAAGGTCCCCTTGTGATGAGGAATAGCTGGTGTTCACAACTGGAAATTTGGGAAAGAGCGTAAATACGTGGTGGGGTGGGGAACATGATCAAGACTGCTTTTACCACTGTGCTCTACATCTTCCAGCAACAGCACTGTACAAAACTGAACTAGGGATGCAATACCTAACAATAGAAAGGTTAAATGTTTTTGCCTCCAGTATTTAAATGAACTTGTAATGAAATAGAGCAAACAGTTGCAAGTCCTGCTTGAAACCAAGAGGCAGTTTCATGATCCAGAGAGAACCTGCCACTGCTTTCTATCGTTTGAGTAGTCCTTAATCCTGCAATGCACTTGTATGAAGATGAGACTTTTTCACACTTTAAGCCCCAGGTCTCATTTATGTGCTTGACCTGTTCAGGAGTTTTGCAGGAGCAGGACCTTGTTAATGATATCAAAGCAGCTGCTATCGAACGTTGTTGTAGGTTCTTCCTTTGCCCATGTGCAGATGTGCTCTCAGTTAAAACGAGCTCACTGCCTCAAAGCACAATCGTGGTGGAGATGGGCWGTTAGCTGGGGTTATTTCCAGAGCAAGTTGGCTATTCAGCAAGCAGCCTTGTGCATGGGATTGATCTTTAAGCAGGGGTATAACCTCGTTGCCCTCTGGTTTCTTCTAGAGGAGCAAAAGCTTGTCAGTTCTCCTGTACAGAAAGTACAGTCTTGGTTTTATTCTGAGACAGAAAGAAGAAAGGTGATCAGGTTCCTCAAATTTGTATTTCTGAGCTACATAGTAGTATTGTTACAACTGTTCATAGAAGGTGTTCACAAAAAATGACATCAATGCATTTGTATATTGCTTTAGCTACAGGCTTCTATTCATGACAAACCATTTTAAAAACATCAYTGGATATCTTATGAAAGTTTAATAAGACTCCTTATTGACACAGTAGGAAATCTTTTCAGAAGATTTTCTTTTAGATCAAAACTTTTTGGGCTTCTTGCTGAGAAGTGTAAGTGACCCCCACGGTCCCAGCTGATCTCCACTAGCTGTGGATGCAATTGCAGAGAAAAATGGAGAGTGATGGAGAGAAGAAGRCACTGAGTRCTTAGGCATTAATAATTTAATTTTWATTTTGTTGATTCTGGTYAGAGATTTAGACTTGAGCCGGGCCAGGATTGCATGCCAGAGCACGAAAGKGCCAGCAGCCATCAGAATTATTTGCTCCTAAATAATGGCTCAATTGTGGAGCCTGTTGGATTCAGGAAGAATGCTGAAGGGCCTTTTGCCTTTYGGGTTTCCACAAGGCATTTTCTCTCATGCCACAATGCCTGGGTAAGGTGATGAGCCTGAGAGCAGGTCCAATAGAGACAGCAGGCTGAGTCACCAATGTGCAATATACAAATATTGCAATATTACAATATACGAATGCTGAGGCACCAATGTGCTCCCCAGGAGTGATATCTTTATCCTGAGGGCCGCTTGGAATTTCATCCTCTTCTTATTTCACTAGCACTCAATTCAAATGACACAGGTAGTGGGTTCTT
Organism: Malurus melanocephalus; assembly: GCF_030028575.1. Classification (NCBI taxonomy): domain Eukaryota; kingdom Metazoa; phylum Chordata; class Aves; order Passeriformes; family Maluridae; genus Malurus; species Malurus melanocephalus. Next base: position 1,737,363 of record NW_026623337.1, on the reverse strand, counting down.
GGCTCACTCACCCCACCAAACACCAGTAGAAGTCCTTTAACTGTTTGCAAAACCAGTAAAATTTTGCTTTCTGCCTGTAGGTTAGCTGTGGGAATCGGGTTGGTGTATATTTTTGTCTGATTTAATACAGAGATCTTAATCAAGAGCATTAAGAAAAATGGAAAGTGCTATGCATGAGATACATGGGACATGCTGAATTATCTCAGGTGCTCATGAGTTTSTTAGAAATGTCTCCCAGACACTGGGATTTTCTGGATCTGTTGAGCTGGAAACATTACAGACACAGTCTTTGTTGCGGTATCTGAACGTTTCCCCCTGCTGAAACCAGACGTGCACAGCAACAAAAAACAAAAGGAACTTTTCACACCTCAAAATAGATTTAATTTGGGKTCAGTCAGAGTTTGGGGCAAAGGTTTGTGATCTTTCTCATTTTAATCAAAGGAGTTGGCTCATGCCCTCAAAACTTTCATTGTCAGAGTAAAATCAGCAGAATTCACTTGCAGGTCCATTAAGCAAACAAAACCACATTCCCTGCTGTCACCTCAGCTCATGCTTTGGCAATTTTTAGAAGCTCTTTTTTAAAAATAACTTTCTCTAGGTTCCAGGACCACTATTACTGCAGCCTCAGTGGTTGTGCGTGTTTATATAAACACAAAACACAACATAGTGAAGTTCATATGTCTGTCTTTTGCCACCACAATCCTTACTCTAAAGCAAAACAAAACGAAAACGACATAAAACTGCATTTTGATATCCTTTAAATCAGTATTGAAACCCTTCCAGAATGTGAAAGTTATTCTGGCATCTTGCTGAAGGTTAACTTTAGCATTCTKGAAGGATTTCAATAGTAATGAAAAGGACAGTAAAGAGAGTAAAGCTATTTCAGAAGCATTCCTGAAGGATAATGCTGGCATGCTAGAGAGATTTCAACAGTAGGCTAGAGGGCAGCAAAATTATTTCTAAAGTATTCCTGCAGGAAAACTTTAATAATCTAGTAGTATTTAAAATAGTTCTGCTGTGGTAGTAAAACTTTGCAGCAAATGTCCCTGACAGGTAATTTCATTCTTTGAAATAACAAGTCAAAGCCTCAAATGCATGAAACCTGCTGCTCAGAAACTCTGTCTGTGGGAAAGAGAGGCAAAGCACTTGCTCTGGAGGCTGCTGTCACTGACAGGAGTCACAGGAGTTGGAAGGTGACATTCAGCCCCGTGCAGACGTCCTTTCTGAGAAGATGGGCATGTGTCTTGTCTTAGGGTGACCTCCTAAATTCCTTCATTTAAACTGCCTCCTAGTCAGTGAACTTTCTGTTAGGGTGTTAGATTCTCATTCCGCCTAAAAATCTAAAAATCTGGAACCTTCACAGTCTCAAAAGAAAGTGAGTGGGAGATCTCACCAGTGGATTTTTCTGAGGGTCTGGATGYTACCTTTTGACTCAGCTGGCAATCCCACAAGAGCAGGTTTCCTTACAATGTCTCACTTCTYAGTCCAGCTGACTCAGAGAAACACTCAGACATGTGAAAATTAAACTCAGACACAATTTAGCTGACCAAATATGCAACCCAGCATTAAATTTGTTTGGGTTGGAACAAATTTCAGCTAGCAGTTCTAGCTCCTTCTATGTTGTTTCCTAACTGGTGTGCTGGATCAAGCTACAGTATATATTAAAGGCAATCATGAGCCMGTGAATGAGGAGCAGTTAACTTGAGCCCCCATCTTTCCCACCATTCCCTTTGTTCTCTGTAGAGAGAAATTAAGGCAATGATGTATTTTATGCCCTGTACCTACAAGGAATAATCTCATCCGCACACAGACCATAACTTGCAATAGAGAGATTATCATTATTTTTATTCTGTCCTAAGAACAACAGATACACTTGAAAAACAATGACAAATTTCAGTTATACTTGGAAAAGATATTGCATGTTGCTGTCTTGACCTCATTTATGTGCCTTTGCCACTGTGATGCCAACAGCACTGCTACGTAGCCTTTATCATGTGCTGCTGTTCACCAGAGATGGCCAAGTTTATCTAATCTGCTCCCTTTTTGAGGCTATACCGAATTCCTTCATTTAAAACAGCCTTCCCGAAACAAAAATGATGGCATGCTATAGGTATTTTTTTTTCTTTAAGCTCATCCATGTGGGTATATATAGAAAACAGATATTAATTCATATTTCTTGAAATACGGTCCCATGAATTTACTGAGAGCCAAGTTGTGATTTTGCAAATGGATATTTGGTAAAGATGTGGGTACTCTTGCAGCTGATGTACGATTTTGCAGAAAATGTGTTTCGAGTCTGGAGCAGACGGTGCTGATAAGGATAGAAAGTAACCCAAGGGAAACCTTAGGTTTGACTGTACCCCATTTAAACMTTTGTGGGGAGCATGTCTGTCTCTAACCAAGCTTCTGAGAAAATGTGTAGAGACCAGGGGCTGTTCACTGGAACTGTAGGATGAATCTTTCTGAAGGATTAACATTGTAAAAAAAAATCTTTGAGAATTGGAGGGTGGGGGTAGCAAATGGAATAATCTGATTCATTTGTTTAACATGAAATACTCTCCTTGACCTCGTAGTAAAAGTTATCAAATATGGAGTTGCTTCCAGTGTAAGATGTGTGGGTTTGCTAATGTTCCTCAGAAATGCTCTCTCATCCTAAAGACAAYGCCCTGAAACTTCCAGGTTCTCACTTGTGCTTTGCTTCTCTCTTACACGATCTGAACGGTGCCGTATTCTTCAACGGTGCAGTGRTTTAGTGTTGGCCATAGGAGTCCTTTCTTTTTTCTTTTTCTTACAAGGATTATTGCTGTCCACTGGAGTTTCTTCCAGTGCCTCTTCACACTTACAAAGTAGGTRTTCCCAGGTTCCTATAAAGTCATCATTTGCATAGGCTGACAAGGAAAGATTAGATTTATCAGTGTTTTCTTTAAGCGGATGTCCTTCAAGGACAGCCCCCAGAACGCAGAGGTGAATGCAGCAAAGGGAGCGGCATTAATCATCTTCACCATTGGAAATAAGGACGAATAAATAAATAAACAGCTTAGCATCATGATCAGGTACCAGGGGGTTACTTCAGGTCACACAGACATTAAATGTAATCCCAAGGATGTCAGGACCAATGGCACAGATGTTTTCGTTCCGGCRGCTCTGTGAGCGGTGAGGGAGAGCTGTGCTCCAGGCTATATAATAATGTTATCAATAATAACAGGGTGTATATTGTGGCAGCACAGTGAGTCTGTCCTGGGTGAACCTCGCTGGAACTACAAGTGTTAGGGCTTCYACATTTCAGTCTGGAGCTGGTGCTGGGGAATGCTGATGCAGGGATGTCTGTGGGTTGTCTCTCTCACACTCTGGGTATTTCCTACTGAGTGAAAGGAGTGCTGGCAGCACTTACAGAAGGAATATCTTAGGGGGACATGATGAGGAGTATTACAAGTTAACTAATTACTAGAAAAGAAGACGGTGTCTCCCACTAAGGAGGATGAGRTGCTGGGACATGGGACTGAGGAAGAGAGGGAAGGTGTCATGATTAGCTGATGATGAGTGAACAAACTGGCACCCAAAMAAATAACCAGCTTATCAGAGCCAAGCTCCCCACAAAATTCTACAACTTGTAAACTGAACCTTYTGCCTCTGTTTTGTGGATGTGGAAAATGCATTTGTGATTCTGGCAAAGATCCTTCCGGACACTGAGGTTTAGCAATTTCAGTAGTCAGTTGTCATTGCTTCCCCCAAAAAAAAGAAATCTACAAAAAAATTTCAAAAACCTGTTCAAGTACCAGAGTAGCTTCAATTTAATAGTGTGAAAGTGTGGTTGCACGCATATTGCCAGAGAAGAAGCATCCTGTAATTTTTTATASTCACTGAAAATTATGATTTTTAAAAATATTTGGAAGAGTGTCAGTATCTTTCAAGTGAAACCATCCTTTTCTAATTATTGAGAAAAGGCTTTTTAATCATGTTAGTCAAAATCCTTATCAAGATGTTCAGTTCACTGAAATTCTGAAATGGGAAATCAGCCYCTAATTAAAAAATGTTGAATTATGYAGAAATTATCTGAAACACAAAATAAAAGTAAATTTCCATCCTTACATAGGAAAACAATTTAAAATGGACAAAATTATTAATGAAATAATGCTCAGTTTTGTCTTTATTCTGATATGTACTGAGAAAACAATTTAACTCCTTCTCCAAGGACATTTTATATATTTAGCACTGTCAAAGCATGCTGGAGGCTTTCTGGTACAGCTTGCTACTAGCATCTCTTTGTTCTTTTCAAGATTCTTTTTTAAAAGTCAGAATTTTAAAAAGCAATTTAACTTTAGAAAAAGCTAATTTGATTTATTAGGGTTATTTTTATTTATTAACCAATTTGCTTCTGGGTTGATTTTCTTAAGTGCTAAGCTTCATAATGGAAATGCTGACACAACTTTAAGTATAGGAGCAAATGCTATTCTAATAATTCAGCTGAATAAATACCAGCCAGCATTTAGTTATTTTCCCAGGAACTGAATAAACAGCCACTTCCTTTATAGCGTCTCTTTGTAAAGCAAAAGTTCCACAGCGTGCTAATCGTCACTATGAAATTTTCTATTAAAAAACCTCCAACCTTTCTTTTGTTTATTCTGCTAGATCTTTGTGGTTCCATATTTGTCATGTTAAAACCAACCCCCCACCCCCCCCCCCAAAAAAAAAAAAACCACCAAAAAACTCGCAAAAAAAAAAATCAAAACACATACACTGGGTTAGCAGGGAGCCACAATTTTGGCCTRTTTCAAAAAGCATCGGTTTTGACTCCTGTCGCTTTTATGGATGAGAAAAAGAGAGTGAGCTCAGCTGAATAATTCAAGTGCTGATCCACATTTCAAATGTTTAGAATTATTCTTGAATAAAGTAATACTGCACCATGTGGTTTAATGACTTAAAATTCTTTACAAAAGATGATAACCTGATCCTGGCATGATGGGGTGTAACTGTACAATTTTATCTGATCTAACAAMCCATTGCAATGCTGCAGGTATCACATAATGTCACAACAGGGCAAGGTTCATAGGAATTACTTCACTCTGCAAGTCCCTCTTATGCTAGAGAAGAATAAAAATTAGTTATGCACTGAAAAAAATAGGAACAGTGAGTTTGGGGATTTTTTTTTTTTTTTTGAAGATGGAATGGAGTCGTTTTTCCTGAAAGTTCTGCAAGTGAAAGGGCAGATTCTCATGGAAAGTTTAATTCTGAATTGTTTAGAAGAGCTAATAGACCCTGGACATATCCTTACCCACATATTTCTGACAGGTGCTTTTAACTCAGTTCTGCCTAGAAAGGCAGAGAATGGTTGAGAAAAAGAATTAGTCCTACAAATCTTCACTAATGCAAAGCTTGAGCCTCAAACAGCTGGATTTGCCCAAGMTCTGTCAATGCCACTGCAGCAGGCAGTGCCTCTGGATTACCCTGTCAGCAGCTGAGAGAGGCAGGATCTGTGCAGAGCCAAACCTACCCCAAAACCGTGGTGTAAAAGCAGCGGGAGGCCGGGTCTCTTGGCAATGGAATATCCATTCGGCTCTGCCGTGTGCCACCGCTCGCACAAATTGAATTATTCAGATCACACAGCTCCTGCTTTGCATACCAGGCCTTCCCTGTTTCCATTTCACTAATAGCTACCCCACTGGGTGGATGGCGTGACAGCTCCTGAGTTTATACATCCTTAAACTGTACTAATTACTGGCTTTTAAGTAACTAAGGGGTTTTATGGCATCTTCATTAGAGTAATAGTAAGGGGGTGGATAYGGGCGTCAATCAAATGAAATGGTAGATGAATTGCATGTGATATTTCAGTTAATTTGTCCTGTTAATTTCCTGGTGATGTTTGCGACTGTTGAAGAAGAAGCCTTCTTTGTGGGAAGGAAACCAGCTGGGGGTCTGATCCCATCCCGTTGTGGGTGCTTGCAGTTTAAGCAGCACTTTCAGCTTTGTTCCAAAGAGTTTTGATCTGATTAGTGTGGCTCTGAGTTAGAATAAGGGAAAATCATGSCAAGCAGGCAAGTCTTGTTTTGTTGTGTTTTCAATAGCTTTTTAAAGTGGTTTTAATGACCAGCTTGGAAAGTTCACAATAACAGTAGAAAAAATGTAAACAGTTGAAAATTGGACAAAATATGTGTCATTCTGCTCCTGACCACCCTGACCAGAAAATATTTTCCTGCCTTCCTCTTCTAATGGCAACTCTACGAAGTAGGAAAGGGGCAGCCCTTGAGAAAGGCTGGGGTGGGTTGGTCAGGGCTCTGAGAKCCCCCTGCAAAAAGAGTTAGTGAAAGCCCTGTAGCAAGAGGAGAGGATGAATGTTCTCTGGGAATGRACACGAACTCAAGATAAAAATAGTGAACTGAAAGAATTTATTTATTCAGCTGAGCAATGGTAACGTTAGTTGAAGGCTGAGCTCTGTGGAGCAGCTCGTGTCACATAAGGAGCATTGCCCAGGTGACAGAGCAAAGGCWTTGGGAAGCATTTACTTGGCTTGGAGGTTTTGTTTGATTTGAAGTGTGTATTTTATTGCCATGGATATTCATGCAAGCACTCTCCTAAAACAAGTGGAAAAAGTATGAACTTAAAAACTTGCTGAAGCCAGCAGGAACTGCTGGTGTCTAAAAGCAGCATAAAAAGCACCCCTTCCAGGTTATCCCATGCTACACTTCAAAACATGTGAGCTTTTTGTATAATTCAAAATACCCTTTTCCCCTTGTCTCTGCTCTCCTGGGAACCTTCCAGGGTGCAGACTGCAGGATCAGGAGTGTGTGGATCTCTGCTTGACTGTAGAGTGCCAGACTGGTAAAATTTCAGCTCCAAAGCCTCTTACAATCAGCCTTCAGACACCTCAAACTGATGGGGTGAAGAGTAAGTAGTAAGTCCTACCAGAAAACTGAGATTTTGAAAAAATTTTTTAATGGTAAATGTGTCACTGAGGTTTGGTGTCCTGGTAATCAATTGTGGCCATGACTTGTTCTTCTGACAGATCTGCTTCTATCTGCAAGTTARGTAAATAAAGCACAAAGGTAATTAATTGTGATCCTTTCCAGCTTTCCCATGACTCTGAGATCATAGGAGACTTATTGATAATGCTGAGAAAACTCCAAGAAGAGTGTCTTACTATGTTTTATTGCAATGTCAGTAATGTTATATACTCCATTTTTATGGACTGTGTTTCAAAGTTATATTTCTCTCAGGGATATGTCATTTTGATTGCTCCGGACAAGAAATCTTATCATGCCACCAAGCAAGCCTTTTCTGATTAAAATGGAAAATTTGAGTTTGAAAATTTTAAACAGATTAGGCTCTGGGGTTATTTTTTTTTATTCATTTTTAACACTGCATGAAGGAAATAGGGAAAAGCTTATCCCTGTACCTATATAATTTAACCCATAACAGATACCATCTTTATAAATGCTTCAGCTTTCAAAAAATGACAACAGAATAATTGATTCTTTTTTTTTTGCCCACACTAACTCTTTAAATGTCAAGATAATTTTGACCAAAAAAAAGAATTTGAGAGAGAGGAGAAAAAAAAAAGATAAATAAAAATTGGATGTGCAGGGCAGGAAGAAACCCAGGACTGCCTTTATTCTTTCAAGTAAACAAAAACAAATGACCAGGAATAATTTACAGATATTAGCGGGGAAAAAAAAGAAAAGGTGAAGACTCCCTGGAACAGAAGCAAATGTGGGATTTTAAAATTGTTGAGACATTGGATATTCACTTTCTAGAAGGATACATTGCAGGCACTTAATGTAAATGTTCAACCTTACCTCTTTAAGGGCATCAGCATTTCTTGAGGTTGACAAGAGGTGTTTACTGGAGATGGGAAATGCAAGAAAATGCTGCAAACCCATCCTTYTGCACTTGGCCCAAGTGGCCAAGGCATCCCATCAAGCTTTTTAAGCAAAAACCCTTTAATCTGAGGATTCAGAAGCAGTGACCAGCTGCTTTTGAGCAGAAAGACAGCATTCAATTCTAAAAGTCCAGGCCAGGGAGCCAAATTATCTAAATCCTGTCTAAATCCTGTCACTGGGTTGGAGCAGGGATGTGAGCCCAGCTCCCCATGCCTTGGAGGATCCACGTGCTCCAGTGCAGTGTGGCTTCTCTTTAGGGAGCCCAGAAGGTTTCAAAACAAAAGGAGGAGACATCTTTGTGCCCTGCAAACAAGATGGGGGAATTTAGGTAGGCCAAAGGTAATTTTCCAAACCACTTTTGAGGTGAAAAGCTCCTGTCCTCATTTTTAATTTAAACCCCATCTCTTTAAGGCAGAGGTGAGAAAACCCAGTGTGTGAGCTTGATTCTATTCTGGCTTTCTACTGCAGTCGCCTCGGYGCTCTGGTTACAGCTTTGATATTATAATGGTGTTATTTCTTGTAACATGGGGCTACTATGGGACCCATTACTCATAAACCTTACCCTTGGAAAATGTAAAAGTCAACATCAACCATCACTAATAATGTATTTCACCTACTGTTATTGTAAGTATGTGAACACAGTCAGAACCTGCTCAGTGCCTGCTCTTGTTGTCCTTTGGAAATATCCTTTTGCACAGTCTCTTCCTCTGCAAAGCACAGACTCCATTGAACATATTTATCTCACATTTTCAAATATTTTTCTACTTATAAAATGAAGCAAATAGTCTAGTGGTTTGTTRTAAGTTGTTTCTTCCTTAGGAGGAAATAAAATTCTGGTACAGATCTGAGGGAAAACACCTCYCCACATTTCATTTCAGCCCACCCCACCATTCCTTTTTGTGAATTTTAAAAACTCCTTGTGCTTCAAAATTGCAGGTCTGTTAAACAGAGCATGTTCTTCTCTGACATTTTATATATTTAACATATTAGCAGGAGAGTAGACTCAAGGCCATATCAGTGTTTTTTGTGATGTGTAGCTCATCAGCTTGGGAAAAACTCAGCTCTTCCCTCATCGCTGAGGTTGTCTGATTCAACTGCTGCTGCCTTCCCTTCTTCCCCACCTGTTTAGCAGCTCATTGAACAAATTTCAGCATTACACCAAACGATCAGGTAACGCAGCAGTGAGAGCTCTTGTGCTTCTTTATGGATTTATGCTTATTAATTTTCAAAGAGACTTAAAGGGAAAAAGAAAGGAAAACTGTGTTACACATTTGAGACTATCCAGCGATAGAGTCTGACGGGACCAAAAAAAAATCCCAACATGGTTCAGTATTCCCTGTTAGCAGAAATTCTCAAAATGTGGATGAGCATCAGCTGCAGATTTCCCCTGTGCTTTAAGCCCAGGATTGATAAAGCAGTGAGGATTCACTCATGGCAAGGAGAGACACTCAAGTCTAGATCTGGCCACCATTAACATGGCCATGGGGAGACAAAATCCAGGGATCTTGGTGTCTGGTCACCCATTTTCTTTTAGCTGGTGCAGTAGCCACTGTGTCTGGGGTTGACCAGACATTTTCACCATGCTATTAGTGTGATTAAATATCACAAGAAATCATCAGCCGCTGAGTTTCCTCACTAAATTCAATGAATATGAAAATATTCTTCAGCTCCTTCATGCTGCATCACAGCAAGAGGAAAATACATCTTTCAATCACRTCCCTTTGTTGCAGATCGTTTAACTTTGGTTTCCTATGTATAGCTATATATTTTTAAATCTCCTAGATTGAAATAGTTGTGGGTAGATTGATTGTGAACTGATTTATGATCCGTATTGCACCAGAGAAGTAATTTTATGCATATAACTTCTTTTACAATTACCTCCACAATGATTTCAAAGGATTTCACTGCTTGTGGGAGGCCGTCAATAAGTGGCACTTGCATATTCATCCATTTCAATCTGAGATTTTTAAAGACCTAAGGGAATAGAACAGAGCCACTGAAAATTAATTTTTTCAGCAAGTTTGCTTTTCCATTTTTTTTAGGGATAACCATGCTTCAGTGAAAGCTTTTTTAAAATGAAAGTATTCTTAAATTCACAAATGCTGAAAGCAAAAGATTTCCACCAAAATGTAGCAATTCTATTCAGTATCCTTTGTAATTCAGTTGAATGTAAATCTTGCATCTGGGCTTTTGTAGGTATTTCTTTTCTATTAAATATGCACTATTCCCAAGTGAATGAAACTACTCAGAAATGAGTTTGTCCTTTGGCTACAAGATCAGCTTTCCCAGTTTCTTGGATTATTTAACAGAGCTGTGCATTTAAAATTGCCAGCTTAAACCTCTCACTCCTGCAGCAAAACAGTACCCGAGAGCTGATTTCCCACCATCTTTATTTCACTCCTTTGCCCTCAAAGGGCCAAATTCTGCTCTTGTTCCTGGGCCAGATGTTAACACCCAGTGTTGAGTGCTGCTAGGCTGGCAGATTGGTATCACCAAGCTGCAGGAAAACAGCGGATTTCCAGCAAGATGTTGAGGGAAACAGATGTCCCAGGATCATTGCACAAGGGATGTCTGTGCCACACTGTCATATTGAGCTCCCCAAAGAGTTTGGTCCATCACCTGGTGGAGGTATTAGCTCAGGTCTCATTAGCAGTGCCATTATCTCATTGTTTTTTGTGTGATTTTCTCATTCGTTTTAATGTGAGAAGAACACTGTCTTGGAATAATCATGATACCACCAATAATACTCCAGCCCTTGGGGGTTAATCACTTCATGTGGAGAAAGACTGGGGTGTGGGACACACCTTTGTTCAAATATGGACTGCACACCCCTGCAGTTTTGCATCCTCAAGCTATCTGTAAACACTAGAATAAGCTCAAAACAA
>NW_026623337.1:1655941-1726549 GCF_030028575.1 Malurus melanocephalus | reverse complement strand
CCCTTCCAAAATTCCTTTTTAATTTGTAATAAATCCATTTTGGAATTTACAAAGGCCAGCGCCAGATGGCCCGGAGCATGTTCTCATTCATATTTCAAAACTGAAAAACCTTGCTCAGAATCTGCAAGCTATGACTTTTTCATGGAGATGATTTCTGTTGAGCAAGGAAAACTCAGGTTAATTAGGCCAAATAAGCTGATGCAGTCAGAGCCAGAGACGCAGAGGTTGCAAGACTAAAATCCATCAAGGCCCGGTGTYGACAGATGCCCTCTTAACTTGTTTGTTATTTGTTAGGGGGGGTGCCACATCATTCTATATAAATATATTGTGCTTTTTTTGTTAGAATAAATGCAGCTATGTAAAAGGTCTTCATTCAGTGTGGATGCAAGGTGCAGCACAGCACAACAGCATCTTATGAAGACTACAAGGAACTCACCCTAAGGTGATGGGGATATTGAAGGCTTTCATTTCAGTGGTGTAGACCTCTGTAAAAAATGCCCTTTACTCTATGAAAATGAGCACTTGATTTGGAGAAAACTGGGAGGAAGGTCTGGAGCAAAGAAWCCCTCCAGGTCTCGTTGCACCTATCCAGGTGTTTATAATTTTGTGATTTGAACTCTGAGAGTCAGGGAGAGCTGGACACTAAACTGGGAAGGAACACTTCAGGAGGGGAAACAGAGCAATGTGCCATCCCAGGAGGCTGAGTTGAGACATTGGCCATCTGAGAGAAAGAGGTGGTGAACACTGGTGTCCAGATCTCCTAAGGGAATGTTCAAACTGTGACCCCCACAGGGGTAGGAGGTGTCTGATGATGACCACAATCCTGGAACCAGCTGTGGGTACTATAGTGCAGTCCAGCTGGGACCCTGTGAGCAGGATCTGCAGGGACATCTCTCATGAGCTGAGAATCAGGAGCCATTGCTTTCGAGACAATTAGGCAGGTCAAGGATCCATTTCCAAAAATGGAATTTTTCCAAAATGGAGTTTTTTTTTCCAGTACTGGACATGTAAAGTGTTCTCTCCTTTCCCAAAGGATTAAAACCTCCTTTTTCTTTGCTTTCACCCTGACCACCTCTCTGAATTTCTGCTCTATTTAGATAGACACTCCCTTTATGAAATCCCCAAAATAAGAGGTTAGGTTTTCAGCAAGGCACCTATGAACTGCAAACAGTATTTTTGTAATTTTTGTAACTTTGGGGACATGGTCMCCTGCATGATTCACAGCTATCATCAGGGGCTGAATTCAGACAAGAATTTTTGTAAATGTCATATTCAACAGGCTGGATGAAGAAAGACAAATCTTTGTCCAGATTGTTTCTGTCATTRTGGGACACAGTGCTGTGACATCATTTTGTTATCCATGTTGGTGTCCATRAAGGTAATTCTGGGCTCTACACCTGTCCCAGGCCTTTTCAGRAGCATTTGTCATGAGGGTTTGGGTGCAGTTAGAGCAAGAGTGGATGTCTGCCTCTCTGGGCCCTCACTGCCACTCTAGAACAGTCAGAGTGTGCCAGCTCCATTGACAAATTCCATCACTGACAACATGTGTGTCAAACACAAGTATTCCCCATTTCTGATTGAGGTATCAATCTGCCTTCAGAGAGCACAACCTGGATTTATCCCAACAATATGCAGGTCTCTGGGCCAGAGAAAAAAGGAAGTTAATCAGAGAAGGATCCCAAGCAGTTTCACAAAATAAACACCATATAACTTAGGCTTAGCCAGGGCTGGGTAGCTTTTTGTGAAGGGCATCTCCTACCATGGTGCTCTTGGTCAACATTCAGGGCAGTAGTTCCCTGCCTGCCTTCATTTGAAGTTGAGATGTATCCAAAATCAAGTGCTGCCTCTTTAAAACAAGTCCAAAATTATGTCTTTGCTTTTGACTCTSTGGTTGCCCCTTTCTGTGGAAGGGGAGGCAGGAGGGTGAAAGTTAAAGGCTGGGACTTGGGAAAAACTGGCCACAGGCTGTTCCATGACTGTGGAAAAGTCAGCAAGTTCTTTGTGCCTCTGTTTAGATCCACGTGGGCGTCTTGGTGTCCCTACACATCGGGATCTTCCTGTCCGTAGTGTTTGGAAGGGAAGTGCCTTGAAATACTGCTGTTCACAAAACTAGGTGTTAGGATTGTACAAAATAGGGATAACTTCTCTGTCTTGTCCAGTCTTTTAACAGTGCCGCAACTTTGTCAGAAAGCACCTAACAGAACTACTTTTGTGTGCTGACAAAAAAGCATTTACTGTCTTACACTTAGTGTTTCAGAGGGATTGTGGCCAGGACACTGGAAACCCTGGGTTTTATATTCAGTCTGACCACAGGTTTGCCAGATGAGAAGATGGCTTCATCACACTGCACCATGCTCGTGTATTTCTTTTTCTCCTGTTGTGTTTGATTCGGTGATGGCTCCTTGTCTCAGTGACAGATCCCAGAGCCCCCAGCACACCTGGCTCTCCCACCTGGATGGGTGGGTGACCCGAGGCTGCATTTTCTGCTGCTGAAAACCATGGAAGTAGCAAGTGAAGGATATTCCTCTACTCCAGGCCCACTGCTAAACCCCCCTCCTGTTGTCAGCTGTGCAGTGATAAGGGGACAATCATGTACACGTGTTCTCTCTTTGTGTTTAACTGCTTGGTGCAGATGGAGTCTCTTGGAAAAGTGCTCATCTGTGCTCCTGTAATGGKGCAGAAAGGCTAAAATGCCAGAGGAACTGATCTTTATTTTTCTTTGGCAGTTTTGTGGTGAGTGCCGYGGTTGGCATGTAGGCTGAAATGTCGCAGGGTGGGAGAAGTTTAAATATAATTACAAGTCACTGCTCTCTGTAGCCAGTTCTGTGACTTAAGTGAGGGGTGGACAAAGTATTTTTCCCATGGTGTTAGGGGAGCACAGAGGGTGCCCCATTTGCTGAAAATTTGTACAGATCTGAGAGGCAGGGAGATGTGTTTGGGAATTGGAAACAGCTTTTGGGAAGAAGGAAGAAAGCAGGAAACTAGCCAYGCTGCAGAACTTGTGCATTAACAAAGCAAAGAGAGAATTACTCTCATCCACAAGAGATGGGTGTTGGGAAAATGCTACTCAAACTTCCTAATCCAAAGTCCATCTATTTTCAGCGTTGAGTTGTTCAGTCTTTATACAMTTCAATATCTTTTGGAAGGTGAATGCACAAAATGAATGCACAATGCAGTAGTGAAGCCATTTATTAATGACTGAGGTTTAAGGTACATTGGAAAGGATGGTAGGAAAGGTACAGTAAAGAAAGGACAATTAAATTCCAGTACTTAAAAGAAAATGTTGGAGTTGTGTAGTAGTTTGGTGTGTACAATGTTCCAGCTTGTAAGCCTCTTCCCAGGAAGATGGTTATATTTTAGAAAAAGCAGCCAAATTTTCAGGCACAGAAGCTTTTATTTAACCCATTCTCAAACATTTTGTGAGCAAAGGCTTTTTTTTGTTCTATTTGTTTCCCACAAGTACATCTGTTTGTGTTCCTACAAACCCTGCATTACATGCTTTCAAGCAAGACAGCACTATGTCCTAAGCTGCTCTTATAATTCCCCTGTTATTTACTTAGTGGTCTTATGTGCAAATRAGGAAAAGATATTCTCTCCAAAATCAAAGATGATTTTGTGTTAAGAGTGTATTACACTCAACGTTTTTTAGGTTCTGGATGTGAAAGATTTGGCTTCTGAAGCACAGAGTTGTAAACACTCCAGTGTTAGACAGTTCCACTAGTAAGTGAGTATATATCACCACAGTTGCATTCATGTTTTTTTAAAAACAACCACAGAATCACATCCAGGTACTAAATAAAGATGCTGGTTTTCCACTGAGCTGAATTCTTGAAACTTCTGACGACCAACAGCTATTTAGATTAAATCAAAGCAAGTGGGGGTGCTTTGCTTAGAGGCTTGATCTTGCTTGGAGTCTCTTTTTGGTTATTTGTGTAAGAAAATGCTGGCACAAGGTTCCATTTCTGCTCGGGCTTCTCTGTTTCACAGAGGGAAAATGAAGATAAATTATACGGGGTTAAAACTGTCTTCTCACATGCGCCTGGAAAAATCTGAAATAATTTCACAGTACTTTCAGTTCACCTGAGGTAAATCTGGGATCACAACAGGGAAGCTGCAGGCTGGCTGTATTCATGCTGCTGCAAGGTGCTGAGTGCTACAGAAAAAGCTTCAGGTTAATTTTAAAATAAATTTTTTAAAAAAAAACTGAAAAAAGTGAAAACAGTGAGCATGTCTTGTGATTTAAAACTCCAGGAGGTTCCTGTGTATCTCTAGGAAGAGGGAACAGTAACTCCAGATGGGAAGCTGCATTACAAGTGTGGTGAGTGTCTATCTGAAAGGAGACACCTGGGCAAGTGAAGACACTAATAAATAAGCACGCTGGGCTTTGAGCCCTGTGAGTGCTTGTAAGAGAACAGTTGGAAAGCCTTAAGTGAGGGTGTC
Source organism: Malurus melanocephalus (assembly GCF_030028575.1). NCBI lineage: Eukaryota > Metazoa > Chordata > Aves > Passeriformes > Maluridae > Malurus > Malurus melanocephalus. Next base: position 1,722,109 of record NW_026623337.1, on the reverse strand, counting down.
TTTCTTGTAGGCAGCTGACCAAGTGTGTTGGTTACAGTTACCATGTGTCAAGATGTTTCTTGCTCATTAGTTTTACACTGATGGAAAGCAACTTTAAATCACTCTTTAGAGGAATCCACCGTGAGGCACGCCAGCTGTGTGCCAGATGAAGGAGTTGTAAAGTCATGTTGGACAGGCAAGAATATACCAGAGAGAGAGATTTAAAGTCATGAGAAAGATAATTACTTTGCACTCAGAGATTAGGCATAGGAAAGGAAAGGGAAGAATTACACTCTGCATTTGTTAGAAGGTTTCCTGCCGTCTCTCTGTCCCACTCACACATGCACACACATGCACRCAGCTGAATTTACTGTCACRGTGTCAGGTTAGCCAGGGCTGCCAGCATGGGAGAAATCCTTATGGGATGTATTTGCTYGCTGTGAGGGTGTGGAAACATTCCCCCTCTCTCGTTGCTGTTTCCAAAAGGCAGGTCTGGATCTGAGGCAGGCAGTGGGCAGTATGTCACTGATGTCACTGATGGCACTGAGGAAGGTGACACGGGGCACTGCTCAGGCCAGAAGAAAGCACGACTGAGCAGCTAAAAATGGACCAGGTCACCCCAACCAGGCAAGCTCAGTGCCTACACAGTGTTGGCATTTCTGCAAATGTGCCAGTGCACCTTATCAGCTCTGGCAAGGGGGAGGTACTGAGCCACCTTGTYCGGGGACTCCTTGAAATGTCTGGTGGCTATTGTCACAAATGTGCTGGCCCCTGCAGACCAGAGCGTGGGGCTCTGTCCTTTCACAATTACCTCCTTGTCCTGACTGGTCCTTCCAGCTTCTCTGGGCTCTCCTTTTCCTTGTTTCAGTGCTTTATCCTTCCTTTTAGGCCAAATCACTAGTCTTTTAAGGCACTAATTGTGCTTGCAGTGGGRTTTGGGGCATGTTGGCTGTGTGGGGATTTGTGAACTGATTGTCTGGCTGGCAGGGCAGAGCCCTGGCCTTGCTGAGTGTGTCCCCCAGCTTGCACATCTGGGAATTCTGGAATTGCTCAGATGTTGCCCAGGTCAGAGAGCCAGCTTGGAGTGTTCTGAGCCTTGGGCACTCGATCACTGTTTGAATTACAGTGGTACCTTTGGGCACTGTCTCAGACAAAAGCCTGGCATGAGTGCTGTCAAAAGAGTAAAAACAAACAAAATTGCTTTTCATGCCCAAAATATATGTCACCCATGCAAATTAGTATTTTGTTAAGTGACAAAGGCACTTCAGATATGTTCACTAGACATATTAGGAAAATGTTGTCAATTAAATGTTTCTGCTTAAAAAAAATAGGGAATTCTTTTCCTAATGGAAATCCTTTGAACCCCTTCTGAAAGACCACAGGCAGATGCCCTGATGTTGACACCCTGCTCCCAGAAAGGCAGCAGWTGRGTTGTAGTGTTTGCACTGCCTGTAATCACCCTTAGTGTAATGAAACTCTCCTTTTTGTCATTGATTTGAGTTTGGTATTTTTAASTCATTCTATCTAAATGGAAGTATCTTTACAGGGAATTTATTTCTGCCCATTTGTCGGGGCCTTAACCACCGCAGCTGCAAACATTTGCTGCTGCCTGCCAATGGGAATTATAGCCCTATGAAGCCTTATAATATGACCCAATTACCTACCCCCCTTTCTCCCTTTTATCTGGCTTTGTGCATGGATAGACCTTTAGGAAAGTTATAATTTGGATGTGAAACAATTATCCTAAAACAGTTAGCCAGAGCAGAGTGGACACACAAATTTATCTTCTCTCTCTCTCTTTTGGWGAAGAACATCTATCTTCCATGACCTCTTGATTACTGAAGCCTTCAAAATATATTCTTTGGTCTGTGACACTGTGCTCAGTGCAGGGCTGAGCATTAAATATCACCCTCTGTGATTAATTGGAAGTTAATTAAATCTATCACTGAAACAATGGGAAGGCAATGATCTATGTAATCATTGAAATAGTAAATGAAATGATGTAAGGGCCCTCCATTTCRCTTATTGACAGTGATGGAGGGGTGCCCAGGCCCTGCTGCTCAGCTGTGTTTTCTGCCTGACCACACCAGCCTGCTCAGGCAGACACAAACCTCCCAGTGAACCAAGGAAGCACAGATATAATGCTGGGCTGTTGGGCACTGCTTCTGCTTTTCCTTTGCCACCTCCAGATGCTGCTCAGAAGGACTCTAAGCCAACTCTGGTGTTTTGGTTGTGCAGTGCATTTTGGGTGTACCTGAAATGGCAAACTTTAGGGTAAAAAGCCTTTTAGTACCTTTCTCAGTGTAAATGAAAATGTTCCTGCTGAGACTGTTTGGTGAGCAATGAGGGGACATTTAATATTTCACATTTTAACAGTACTTATTGCATGAATCTGTAGTTTTTTAATAGCTCTGAAACTGTTGCTATTTATCCCATCCTAGCAAGAGGCGTTGAGCATGGGATTTTCTTTTTGGTAAGAAAATCCTCTTCCCTTGTTAAGAAATTCTTGTTCACTGATTGTTCAAACAGTACAAGCAGTGAAGAATTCTAGAAAATACACCTGGAAAGGGTGCCATATATTGTAGACAGCACTTAGCCAATTTCTCTAGGTATGTTTGGGGGAAAATAAAGCTATTATTCCCTCCTAAATGATGTTGCTGTAGGTTTCCCATTGAGTGCTATTCTGCAGCATGGAAATAGGACTTACTTTTTGGTGTAATAGGAAATTATTTCTAATATGAATTTCTTAATTCAGATGCATAATGATAACACTAGGTATACTTTCAGCAACCACTCTCAGTAAGTCCTCTCTTGTTCTGGGAGGAAAAGTATGGCAACTTTGAAGGAAATATCAGAAACTTATCCATTCTCTTTCTTTCCTCCTTGCTTCTGGGTACCTGTGCACCCCTGGAAGGRYACAAGCCTGTGTGTTTCCTTTGGAKGRGGGGAGCTCAGTTGCCTTGGCTCCATGGACTCTCAGAGTGCACCTGAAAGTTCAAAAACTCATACAATGAAAGGGGGTTCCCTCATCTTGGCAGTGAGTTCAGTCGTAAAATGCACTCTTTAACCAGGAAATGTCACTTCTCAATGCACCACTTTTCCATGCCTGCTTTTCTGCTCCAGACCTCTGATTCTACTTGTCCTGTAACCCTTGGCTTTACTGTGGCAGGTTTTACTCTCTCAGAGAGAGAAAGCAGCTCCCCACAAACGTCAAGCTGCATGATTGTAAAACATAGTCCACAGAATGGCATATTGGATTGGATGTGAGGAAAATTTCTACACTGAAAGGGCGGTCAAGCGTTGGATCAGATCTGTTGGATCAGAGAAGCAGTGGACTCACCATTCCTGGAACTGTTCAAAAGCTAGATGGATGTGGCACTGGGGGGCATGGCAGTGCTGGSTGAATGGTTGGACTCAATGATCTGGGAGGTTTTTTCCAACATAAACATTTCTGTGATTCTGGGAAATCCTCTGTATCCAAACAGTTTGTGAGCAAAGTCGTGTAAGTTTCTCATCTCCCCAGGAGCAGCTCAAGCCCATCTGTGTTGTGCTCTGATCCCAGTTCTCATCTCTTCCATGGGCACAATGTTTTATTACCTCCAGCAATGATTTCCACAGCAAAAAAAAATAGTGGTGGCAATGCATGCAATGGTGAACAGACCTTTCTGAAGACCCATGACTCCTTTGGGAAGGAAAAGATATCAAAATTTTCTTTTCKTGCCTTCCTGGTTCTGTGTTCTTCCAATTTCTGCACTCTTTTCTTRCAGATAACCAGAGGTGATGTCCAATTTGTTTGATTAAATCAAAACTAAATCCAGCATTAAGCAATAGTTACTGACTAAGCAGAAGGGAACTGTTATTTACCATGGGAGCTGTAAGAGAGCGCTTTCTATGTGGCCTCCTTGCTAACACAATAAATTAGTAACCTCATGTTATCCTGGTAACTAAATGAGGTTCCAAGCACCCATTGAAACCACTCTGATCAAAAGGTAGTACTTTTTAAAAAATTTTTTAGTCTTTGTGTTTGATCTTTGTTTTTCTTTAACCAATAAAGGAATTATTTCTGAGATGATCAAAGGGAAATGCTTTCTATTTGAGGAATATTTTGGTCCTCACTTGAAAAAAATTGTCTTCTTTTTGGCTCTGTAGCTGATTAAGGTACGGGAGATGCAAGTTTTACGTCGCAAATCAGCTTTACTGATTTTACTTGCCTGCCAGAACAGTTCCAATTGGTTTGGCCCAAGGATCTGAAAGCTCTCTWGTGGGAAGCTGTGTTTCCTGCCCCAGGTGAGCTCACTCATAGGGTTCCTGATGTCTGAAAGGAGAGCTGGAGGCTCTGTGAGGTGGGCAATGATGGACACTCTGAGCTGATTTGTCCTACCAGCCACTGGGACAGGCTGTCCCACTGCTTCTGTCAGCAAAGGCAACATCTGGGGCTCAAATCACACCCAGCCCAGCCAGAACACAGCTCTAACTTCRCTTCTTTTGCCACAGCTGCGCCTTGATCCCCAAGACAAAGCTTCTGGGGAAAACRAACCCAAATTCCTGGGTGAAGTATCTTTCAGATCACGTTTAATATTCCAGGGCAGGCTGCTTCCATTTATTATTTATTGAGCTCTGTGAGCTTGCTCAGCAGCACACAATGCATGAAGACACAGACTCTATCGTAATGGATTCRCAATCTACATTTCACAGTGCAAGATAGATATTGGTACATATTATACCTGGTGCTTAGGTCATAGTCTGGTCTCAGAACAAAGCAGAGATTTTTTTAAAAAAGCTTCTTCCATTAGTAGTCCATTAGAGTGGCATAAACTTTTTAGATTTGAACAATTAATCCCCCTAAAAATATTCAAATGGCTACACTGAATATTTCAGATACATTTAGTGTATGTGGAAAATGCTGACCTGACATAACTACTTATCTATGTCCCCCCAGTCACAGAACACTAACRGCAGCGAGTCTAAAGAAGTGATTTCATGCTTTCTGTAGAGATGCAATCAATTTGAAACCTTTGTCACACATTCTCCCCAGCTCTTGATTCAGTATAGTGCCAGAGCCAGCACAAGCAGCAGGGTAAGAGGCTGATGCCACTGTCACAGAGCAAATAGAGTTGGTAAGGCTTCCTATGAGGTCAGTTTTGTCCATGCCTCACCAGCCTGTGCTTCCAGAAGAAACCTGTGGTGTCACAGGTTAGTCAGAGCCTTCATGAGGCGACCCCAAAAGTAGCATCCCCCAACCCCTCTAAATGTGCCCATCTGTGTGGAAAGCAATGGCAATCCACCAGTGGAGGGTGGTGCAGGGAGTCTTGCTGGTGTCTCTCTGGGTCTGCTCCTGTTTCTTGCTAGCATGAGGGAGCAAGGACCATCTCAGTTTAACAAAGTAGTTTTCATAATTTAATCCGGGAAGCCACGAATGTCAAAAAAATCCTGGAGAGCCCTCACGGGAGAAACCTGTCACGAGACTTTCTGGAAGAGTAAAATGAAACAACTCAGGCAGGCATGGAAAAGAAAATAATCATCTCAAAAATGAGTGGACCGGGAGTAAATGGGTTTGAAATGGCAGCAGAATTGGTAATTCCACCAGATGGGAAGCAGTCACAATAGCCCTGTCACCATGTGAGGGACTCTCCCTAATGCTATGCAGTGCATGTGGGGCCTCAGGGAGCTCCCTCATGCAACCTTGCAGGGGATGGCCACGCAAATGCTTTATTGTACTGCTATTTCTCTGGGTAAATAGACTGTTATTTGATTTTTGGTTCTAAGAGCCAGCTTTTGGCTCGGGCTGTTCGTGTGTTAGAGCTGAGTGCTTGGAAGGAGRGTGTTCCTGCATTCACCTGTGCATTGCAGGGACAGGTTTGTGCCTCTGTGCCAGGGAAGATGTGRTCTGCTGTCCCTTTTTCACCCCCTGCAGTGCCCTGAAGATTGGCCATGGAAGCTTTTCCTACTTGGTCAGAACCCAAATCACCAATGCAGAAATGTGTCTAATTTGCACTCTGCACTGTTTTGACTGGCAGGCTGTTCCTTAATTTCCCACTGATCCTTCTGCTTGCTGAGCTCCCTCTGTGCTGTCCCAAAAGCCAGCAGTTTGGGACATTGCTGRTAAACTCACAGAACAGATGCTTGGAGGCTGGGGACAGAATAAGAACTGAAGTTGTCGCTTCTTTCAGGAGCTTGGGCATAATTTCTCAGCACTGGGTTTTTTTCCAGAAAGTTGCCTTCCTGATGACTTTAGAGTGCAACATGGAGTATGTGCTTTGAGTTGAGGTGTGGCTTTGGTAGGAGCTGTGTTTTCCTTTCCACTCAGAGCTGGGATCTGTTCTGGGTTCTGAGCACTGCCCAGTTTCACTCTTGGTCCCAGACAAAGACAGTGTGCTTTCAGTGAGACTTGAGTTTATGGTTTAAACCAAGTATATCTGATTCTTTCACAAATGTTAGTGACATTTGAGGAATCCAATGAGYGTCCCTTGGGATAGTGCCAGGATATGTCATGGCAACTCAGAATTCCTGCACTAATACTAGGGGAGAGCTGGTTACTTTAACACAACAATGGGTGCAGGCATCTAATTCTTAAAACATAAAATAAATAGGCAAATACAYGCAAATCTAACTTTAGACTTGGTGGTATTTTTGTTCAAAGCTACATGCCCTCAGCTCATCTTCCCAGTCATATATTGCATGAGAGAAAGACTTTCTATTCTCTCATGTTTTCTGTGTGTTTGAAGGGTTTTTTGTGAGGAGAGCGTCTCYGTGGGGATATTTCACATCCCTCTGGGTGTGGGAGCTACCACAAGGAGCATCTCAGCAGCAGTTTCATTCCCTTGACAGCAAAATACTACAGAAACTGTATAATGTACTGCAATTAAGCTGCTTCCCTGAAAGAAACTTGAAGCATTTAAGGAACACACAAGAAAGCAGAACACAATTTTCCATTTTGTGTCTCCCCCACTACCTGGAAATGTTTTGCCAGTTTTTCTGAAGATATATCCATCACCAGTCCTGCAGATCTGCTGAATACTTYGTTGGTTAAAAAAAAAAAAAAGAGACCTCATGATTCCCATAGGCCCTCCAACTCTTTCTTGTTTCTAATTTCAAAGGCCCTTTTGAGTGGGAAACAAAAGGTTAATTTTCTTCAGCTTGCCCAGGCTGACTTAATGTAACAGAAGGCAGCAAATTGTATTGATTTAGTGACATGCAACTGTCCAGAAAGAGCTATTTATACATTATTCAGGACAAACACTGTCATAATGGACAAACAGCAGCAGCATCTGGGATGTTAATGTCTACAAATAAGATTATTCTTTGAAAGGATTAGGACGAAGCATTTTGTGTAATTAGATTTCTCAGTTTTAGGAATGAATTGCCTTTTAGCAGTAAAAGCTGTCACTGAGGGAGCCATTAGCTCCTTATAACTGAATTAAATGCATAATTAGTGACATGATGGCATTAGGATTTGTTTCATTTTTAACTAATCCAGGGTGCAGGAGGGGGTGGTCTCTCCAGGTCGCCGCGGTCCAGCTCRGCAGGGCCCGGCCTCAGCTGGCGTGCCGGAGTTGGGAAAAGTCAGGCGGTGTGAACGGGAGCCGGGGCTCGCACGGCGCTCACGGGGCTATTCATCACTGGGTGCTGGGTGACAGTGACTGATGGGCTAAGCCCGGGCCTGGCACTTTACCAGTGCAAGAATCATACGAGCCAGGGAGCAGAATGACAGCTGGAGCGCCGTGTCAAGTGGTGTAGAGACCAGAGCTATTAATAATCTGTGCCACATGATCTGCGCCGCCAGAAAACAATGATTTAGACATTGGTTAGAATAAAGATTTTGCACTTAGTATGGGGGGACCGGCCTAGCAGCGGAGGAATAAATCGCTATTCAATCAGCATGTATGAAAATAAGGCAATGAATACATTATGGGTTAGCAAAAAAAGGAGGGGAGCGCCTCAGCCCCGGCCCAGCACGAACATTGTTAATCAGGACTTCCTGAGGTGGCATTGAGTGGGGCTGGAGGAGCCACTCTTGAAGCCTCTTGCAAGTAAARCAGCAAGGAATTCCTGTAGATCCCAAAATTTAGTGCCCTGTCCTTTGGGTCTCTGCAAGTCCTCACAAGGGCTGCAGCTCTGTCAGATCATACCTTTCCTTCTCAAGCAAGCACAGCAGATGCCTTTGGCCARGGAAACCATTCCTGCAGCCATTCTCCTGGTCCCTGGCTTGGACAGGCACATTCTTTGTTGAGTTATAAACTGTCTGGGTGGCAGAGCCCCGAGAGAGGTGGCAAATGGAGTTACAAAGAGCTGCTGTTCCCCAAGGCACAGCTTTGGGACCAGTTCTGTTTAATATCTTTATCAATTATCCTCTGAGGGTATTGAGTGCACTCTCAGTCACTGTTCAGGTGACTCTTGTGCTCCAGAAAAGATGCAGAAACACATCCTTAGCCTCTCCACAGCATGTACTGTGAGGGTCGGCTGTGAAAGTGGAGAGGGTCAGCAGGTTTGCAGCTCCATAGTTCTGTTTCAGGGGCTTTTGTAATAGTTGAAACTGTGGTATAAAGCAGAGTTTCTGAATTGTATTTCTGGTGATTTTGTCCTCAATTCTGCCTCTCCTGTGTCACCCAAATACCAATAATGAGGCTGTTTTAACCATTGTATATTTTTGCTGTGCCCTTTATTTATACACTTCCTGCGAATACTAGCTTTTGCCAGGACGACTTTAGATATTCCTCATTTCCTGATGGTCACTTTATGGATATCTAAGTTTGATAGAATAGGGGACAGAGCTCAAATTCTCAGAGTTCTCGTTCAGGTACCAGCTGAAATACTTCTGCTCCTTTCAGAGGTGTGTTTTCAGTTTAAGTTTACAGAGTCATTCTGGTTTTACTGCTAATCATCATCTGAATTCCTGTGTCACAGCTGTGTTTGTGATGCTATTGTTGGTGAGTCACATAAGGTCTTACAGAAAACCAGCTTTCCATTATACCAGGTACTGGCTRCTGAAAAAAATATGGTCCCAGCAGAAGAGAATGCATCTTAACTCCTTTGTGTTCCTTACCATTTGCCAGGGAATGTGATTTTAGGGGTGTAATGCAAAAATGGGAATTGGCAGAGTGTAACCTGTATGAAAGTGGAGGTCACAGTTAGCTCAGTGTGCTTGGAAGAGCAGCAGAGGAGCACTTGGGACTCTACAGCAGGTGTAGGGTCACATCAGCAGACCCTGTTCCATGTGTYTGACTGTCACTGAGGGCCTTTCAGTGTCCCAAATGCTTTGAATTCTCCTTTTATTTTTTCTTCATTGTTTTCTTGCAACTGCTTYCACCAGCCCTGAATCAAACGCTTAAGTGAGAGATAATAACTCATCCTCTGGWGGGTAGTTTTTTGCTGTTTGTGTTTTGTGTAATTATAAATTGTATAATCTGAGCTCTCACAGCCAGGGCTTAATATATTTGACTTTATTGCTTTTTGTTTTATGGAAATAAATTACTGCTCACATTCTGACATTTAAATTAAAGGATCTACAGTAAATCTTGTGTGCCACAATAAGAAATTAAGAGAGCTTTTCTTGCTAAACAAGCAGAGCTGRAAGCCTCAGTCCATCAAGGACTCAGGTCCAATTAAACCAGTTTMCAAAGGGAACAGCGTGTTTGGTCCGTTCCGTGCTGTGAGGCAGTCAGCTGGGCCCTGGATGCCTATGGAGATGAGCTTTCCCAGCCCAGAGAAGCCAGCTGGRGAGGATTACTGTGCCCCTAGGATGTGCCACACTGATTTCTGAGGGGCTTGAGCTCCTGGTTGCTTGTGGATGGGTCCATGAACAGAAATTTTCACATAACTTGTATGTGAAATAACATGGCAGGGGTTCCCTGCTCGGACCTGCAATTCCCAGACTGGCACAAGTAGACACCAAAGCTGGTTTAGACATGGCAAGCCTTTCAGAAATCACAGACTGGGAAGTGGAGCAAAGGCCTCATGGTTTGAAAGCTGTTCCTCTGCCTGAGGGTGCTGATTTCAAGCTTCTCTGTGCTACATGAAAGACTGAGATACTCTGTTTTGTGCTTCTACAGAAAACCGGAGGCATTTGTGCAGCCCAGCCACTGCTGGAATATTCAATTAACCAGAGTGTTTCATGTAACTCATGGTAAAACACTGGCAGTACTGCAGTTCTAGTTACATTAAAGGGCGCTTTTTTTCCTTTTCCTTACATATTTTAACTTTATGTATGCTTTATTTTACACTAGCCAGCGTTTCTTTTACCTAAACAAGAGCAGCAATTTTTGTTCCCAAAAGTGGGCTTTGCTGGGATACAGCCAATCCCAGCAGCTGGAGAGAAATCCTGGAAAGAGTAGGGCCATTGCAAATGCTCACAGAACCAGCTTTTTCTCTGCACCTGCGTGCCCTAGAGCAGCTTTTCTGTGTTGGAAGCCTGAACATGGCACCAAGTTTTAATCTGAAGAGAGTGTACATTTCTAAGKGAAACATGAGTGAAAATATATATATTTTTAGGTTAATAGAAAATCAGAATTTTCTTTTGGTGTCTGTCCTTTCTGGGCTTGAGWCCAAGACTAAGTGTGAACAAAACTAAGAGCAAAGCTTTACTTGCTATTTTCATGCGGACATAGCAACCTGGAGCAATCCTGTGCCTTTGGTATCTTCAGCATCCTGTGGCCTGTGTGGGGTAGGGACAGGGAAAACAGGAAACAGAAATAAGAAAAAAAAAAAAAAATGAAAAGGGAAAATTAAAAGGAAACGGAGAAGGGGGAGAGAAGAGAAAGAAAAGGAAAATGAAAATAAAGAAGAACTGAGGTGGGATGTTATGTCACTGACAGAATTGCCCTACAGTAAGGTCAATAGCTGAAATCAACAGGCAACTGTACTTTGAATGTATACAGGGTGAAAACTGCATGATTTTAATACCTGAACAAGCAGAAATATTTCAAAWTGATAAAAGAATGAAAGAGTGAGTATTGTTCATCTGAATCTCCCAGTGCCTGATTCCCAGATATAAAACAAGTGCTCTAAAAATCCTGTTTTGCACAAGGACTGTGCAGTAATGGTTGTGAAKGGCTCAGGTAGGGATGATGGCTAAACATTGTACCAGAACTTGTCTGTGCAACTTTAAACCCAAAATTTCCTCTCTCAGGAAGGACAGATTTTGCAGCCCCTACTTTTGTGTGTGTTATGTAATAAATAGTATTGCAACCTGATATAAAACAAGTAGTACAAAGTAGTACAAAGTCCTTAAATTTTGATGCCAAGCAACAGCTGTAATTTCAGAGTTTTGGTGGAAAGATGGCCTTTGGGCTATACAAGACACAACTAAACATATACCAGAGTGTTCCTGGGCACAGGGGCCAGTGGTAAGGGACAGCTGCAGCTTTGATTGTAAATCCTCTTCACTTCCAGGGCAGGGTGAAGCACACACATTGCTCATGGCAAGCAATCCTAGGTATGGATGTGCATCCTCTGGAATTGCACCTGGGCATCTCTTAAGGCAGTGCTGGCTGGCATGGGTCAAAAAACATCAGGGAAAGTGGTRTCTGTTTGTTGGGGCAGACAACTGCATTCTCATGACCAGGACTGTGACCCCTCAGTGTTTGATGCACTTGCCTTGATGTAACCTTGATGTCTGATTGACACAGGTAGTCATCCCTTAGCTTCAGTAAAAATGTTACAAYTCTTTGGTTGACTTAGTGCTGGAGAGCATCGGGAAGAAATGAAACATCAAAAGTGGTCCAGGAATGATTTTGGGCTGGCTGTGATTGTTTGGGGCCATGGGCAGGCTCTGTAGGGTGCAGTGGGTTCTGCAGAAGGGCTGGCTCCGTGATGCCCTACAGCTGCCCCAGAGGGGAACGGGGCATCCGCTCAAGTCCCACTAACGGCATTATCGCCTCACGGAGGATTACATATTCCAAATCAAATTCACGACGTAAACGGATTTTGGTGAGGTAATTCTCTTGTTTCCAAACAGAAAACACAGGGAAAAGTGATGAAAGTTTGAGTTTGCTTTCAAATGCTAATATACTTAACAACAGTAAAGTTTAAAGTCTGAGTTACAAAGCAAAAACAGAATCAAAAAGGCTGTGTTTTCCCTCTCCAGCTGTATGCTGTGGAACATGTAGGAAAAGCTTTTGTTGCAAGTTTCTCCTTCAGCCACATCTGTGGATTGAAGCAAATCTCTGTGGCCGTGACGCCGAGGCAAGGGACACGCTGACCTTCCCGAGGGTGACCCCGAGCTCTGGCCGGCTGGGGCAGCCCCACAGCTCTGCCTTGTCCCCAGCTGCCACCGCTGACAATGGGCRGCCGGAGCACAGCCCCTGGCCTGGCGTCCCGGTGGTCACAGTGGCATCAGGGATCAGCGCTGATAATCCCTCATCCCTAAGGAGAAGGGAGGAGAGCAAAGGGARGGCTTGGGGACTTTGTCTCATACCAGAATACACTTTTTTTTTTTTTTTTCCTTTACTAGACCACTGCAGATATTTTTATTTCTGTTTTAGGAGCAAGAAATCTAGTTTTAGTAATTGATGCCGCTTTGAAAAGAATAGAAAGTTGAGGCATGCTGCAACTTTTCTTCAGAGCAAGTGATCTAGATCTAATCCCCTCTGTTTCATCTGAAAAAAACCACTCGCGTATCGGAACATAAGAGTAAATTAGCATGTGCCTATGAATACTAATGCCGCATAAACTCTACTTTAAGCCTTTAAAAATGAATAGCACCAAGATAACTAAATGGGAAGAGGCAAATTTGGAAAGAGCATTAGCATTGTCCTTAGGCACTCTGAAGAAAAACGTTTAACTTTGTATCAAAAATATTAAAATAAGAGGCTTTGCAAGCTTGAATGTGACTGAAAAAACCTTTGTGTCTAGGCTGATAGTTCAAGACCCACATTTTTCATGCCAGAGAATGGAAACCAAAGTTGCATGTGCAACTCTGTGCAGGGGTTAATATTTTCTGCTGTTTAACCCAATCCTGACAGATTTTTTTTAAGGGGGAGAGGAAGTTTTCCCACTATAGTGGGTAGCACTTTCACATTTTTTTGCAGATCTCTTGTGGGTGGGCTCAGTAGCCATGCAGCAACCCAGTAAATACATACAAAACAAGCTTTCACCTCTCTATTCTCAAAACAAATCTGGAGGTGGAGGAGAGATTGTGAGGAGGTCCTAGGGTAGAAAATACCTGATTTAGCCATGGAATTGTGTCCCTAAAAGTAATGATCCCTGTTTACCCTCTGGGAGGCTGCTTAGGTAAAATTATAGCAATGTTTCTTTTCTCAGAGGGAAACATGATTATAGGAAAGTTCCAGMGTACATAGCCAGGTAAAAGGCATAGGAAATGTCACTGTCTCACATTCCTGAGAGGAAGAATAGCTAGAAATGGCTGGATTGGGATGGAAGCCTTTGTTATATAGAATCCATGCCAACTCTGACAGCCATTGCATGGGAAGCAGAGAAAGGATGTGGAGGGCAAGACGGGAATGGGAACAGAAGTGATGTTCCTTGTCTGAAGTCACCTACCAAGTCAATAGCACAGAAATATGTGGGTGCAGCTTCACCTTTTCCTTGAGTCATTCAGGACAGTCATGAGTGTCGTGATCCAGCACGAGGGAAGGTGACACTCCCGTTGCCACTCAGGCATGATACTGTGTGTGTTTTCCTTCCCTTCTGTCCTCATTCTCTGTGTTCCTTACATGATCCATGTTGTTGTAAGTTTGCTAYTTTGGACAGGGCAGATCAATAAAATTGTGTCACCTTGGGTGCTGCTGGATATCTTGGGAGTGACTGAGGCATTCATGTCCTCTGGGCTGGTCCAGCACACCCCTCCCACACTTACATCCYGAGCTCTCCCAATCCTGGATGTGGCACTGAGTGTCTGTGTGACTGAGGAAAAATCAGCCCCGTTAGCTGTGTGTCATGGTTAGCAGAGGAGAATGGCTGCATCTCTGTTACTGCAGAGGAGARCCGCGCATCGCTGAGGGCAGGAGCCGTGTGAGGCGAATTTCAATGACCCGCAGTAAATGCCGAAATAGATGAAGAAGCCCATCCAGAAAACCATAGTGTAAACAACTGGGTTATCAAATGCTTGGTARGAAAGGACAAAAAGAAGGAGGGTGTGCAGGAACGCTGAGTTGTGACATTGCAAGAGGCAACGTTATGTGTGCTGTCGTGATGTTTTGTGCCGTGTCGGTACCTGTGACATGAAGCTGCCTTAATGGCAGGGTTTATTACTGGGGCCTGATTGCCCAGACCAGGAAAATCTGTCCTTAGAAAGAAGGGAGAAAAGAGATCTCTTTTTTTGCCCTCCTCCCTGAGGGTTTCACAAACAAGTCTAACAAGATCAATTCCCTGCCAATAAAGCCAGTCCTGGTTGATACGCCGGCTTGCCTGTCCCAAACCGCCCCTGGGACACTTAACCTGCTGGATTGCCTTTCTGCAGACACCTGCCTGGGCAGCAGCAGACTAAACAAACAGGGATTCTCAACTGCACAAAACTTGGCCCCTTTCAGCGGGGCTCCCATCTGTTAAAAAGCCATTGTCTGAGCAAGTGTTCAGCTAGCTGGGGAGGCAACGCTCTCGCATATTGAGCTGCCCCTGTCCCCCATAAAAGTCCTCTTTAGCATTTTCTTTTCTCCCCTGTTTCCATCGCCTGATTTATTCATTGGTTTCACCTCTTCTCCCCTCCCSCTTTGGTTCATAAGGAGGGCCTCGTTGTCTTCTGTACCTCGGGGGTCATGTCTTTTCAGTCACAGGGACAATACCCGCTGCTGGCATCTGCTTCCAGATCCAATCAGCCATATTGTGATCACATCCTGCCAGAGAATTGTTCCTTCTTTTGCTCGGCTTTGTTGCCAATTTCATGCCATGTATTGCTCCATGTTTTGTGCTTCATGAAGCTGTCACTGGCATAAAAGTGGCCTGACCAGGGTCGTAGTAAAAGGGGTGGGAATGAAACATCCACCGAAATGTCGAGCAGGCCACCCACGGGCCCCACGCAYGCAGGCAGGCACACACACACGCAGGCAGGCATGCAGACATGCGGGAACATACACGGCATCCCACCCTGTGGAATTGCAATTGCCATCCCGCTGAGCTGCTTTATACTCTGCCGAACCAGCGGAAACTTTGACGGGGAGCTGTGACTTTTTTTTTTTTTTTTCCCCCTAGTAAAGATCAAAAGCAGATAATTTTCTTGATACTTCTGGAGGATCTTGGCTGCCTTGTATCAGATAAGCTTTAATTGGCCCTGAGCATGAATCACGGAGTTGGTTACTCAGGCAATTGAAAATGAGTCTGAGTTGTTAGATGGTGTCAGAGGGGAAAAAAATAYCCTTTAAAAAGAAATCTCATGGGAAAATTGCATCAGGGACACCTGTCACTCTAGCCTTTTGCTTGCCACTCTGAAAGCCCTTCTAGAAGTTACACTGAGGTCTGCTGAGAATTGTGACCATCCCTTTGCTCTGGACTTGGATGTAATTTACTGAACTCTGAGTCTTACAATGCTTTTAATGTCCACTGGACAGAGGCACAAGCCCAAAATGCTTAGCAGAAGCAGCTGAGCCCCTCTGCAAAATCAGAAGTGTGCTTGCACGATGGCAGAGGATTTGACCCAGTTTTCCCTCTGGCAGAATCATTTCTTTCCTTGCAAAATACCTTGAGGTTATACAGAAGTGAATTCCATGTTTGTTTAGACATGGGTAAATGGAGAGTGTAAACCTCTCTGCTTTGTCCTCGGTTTTGATTTATCTTTTTACATGTTCAGTTGTTGTGGGTGTTTTTTGTGATGTGACAAACCCATCTGATGCTCTCCTCTGTGCCTCCAACCCYCATTTGCCAAGCACTGGGAAGGTTTCTCATGTTTATTTCCTGCCTGTCAGAGCACCCAGTAAACCTCAGGGAAAGGGCTCATCCTTTCCAGAATACAAAGTRAGTCCAAGCAGGGTCAGGAGACTTCTCAGTTCTCCTTCTAAAGGGGAACTGATTCCCCGTTTCCTTTCTTTTGGCTCACTGCTGTCACTTGCATTCACACTGGGCACCACCTTCCCATGCTAATAACCCRATGGCAATCAATAGAGCTGTTCATGGAAGGCAGAGAAAGGAGAGGGATATGCTCACCCCCCTCTCTCTTTATGCCATGGTGCTTGACAAGTGGGCTGGGGAGCAGGGACAGGCCCACGCTTCCCAGGAGYGGATGCCAGGCACCAGGCAGCTCCCTCTTGGCCCAGTTTATACCATCCAATTTCACAGCAATCCCAACMAGGGCACCCCAACTTCCCTTCAAAGGAGGAACACCTCCTGTGATGGTTTTGTAGACCCTGTGATCCCAGTCCTCTCTCAGGGAAGCCAATGGGCAGTTGGGTCCCAGGTGCAAAGGAAGATGGATTATGCTCTGTGAGCATCTCCTCTGGAATCRGTGCTCCCAAGGTAAAACCCTGGCAATACTTGGGAACTCCAGTATCTTGGAATCCTCATGCACAAGCTTCCCATCTGCAGAGAGGCACAAGCAGGAAGTGAGTGGGAGAGRAGAGGGAGAGAAGAGGAAGGGGAGAGGAGGAGGAGAGGACCCGTCCCCCTCTCAGCGCACTCCGAGAAGCTGCTGTTGTGATTCTCACAGCCTCTCTGGAAACTTTCCTAGTAGAGCCTATAATACCTGCAGCAACTCACAGTCCTCGCTGTGCACTCCCAATTTCTTCTCCAGTACCCAGCTTTTATTTAAATTTAAAACTGAGCTGGAGCTCTCAGTGAGAGAGGCACTGGGAAGAGCAGGAAGGCGAGAGGCAGCTTTGTGAGAGTGTGTGTGTGAGCGCGTGTGTGGTGTGTGCATGCGTGCGTGTGTTAAACAATTTCATGGACATCTGTCATGCACAGTTAACTTTGCATTGCTGCATTTTAAGTTGTAGGCCCAGGCTTGGCCGTCAGTGATAAAGTAGCTGGCAGTTTTCAAAAAGCCGCTGGATAACAGAGCATGAATCATAAAACACACTACTGTGTAGCAATATCCAAGTTCATTCAATGCAATGAAACCATGCAGAGGACCTTTATTCCCAGCTAATTATGTGGAAACGCCTAAGACAATAAAGCATCTGGTGGTCTTTCTTCCCCATTTCAATTTTTCTCAATATTGTGACAGGAGAAAGCATTGTGCCTTTCCCAGGGTAGTTGCTGTGAAGAGGAGTAAAAGCAAGGGTCAGGGAAGAGCAAATAGATGAATTTATAACTTTCTTTTTATTTATTCCTTTCTCATTGTTTCTCTGGAGACTCTTCCTTCAGGGCTGTATTTTCAAACCACTATTCTCACTACACTCTGCTTGAATACTTTCTTTTTTTTTTTTATAATACCACCCAAACTGCCAGGCCCCTCTGTGTTCACTGTCTTTTTTCTCCTCTCTTCCCCAGATGCATCCAAGAGTTGAAATCCAAGTCTGTGATCTCTGCTGTGATCTCCTAGGTATTAAAACAGAATCAAAAAAAAAGAAAAATTAGAAGCCTAGAAACAAGTCATGTTTTGCTGAACAGGGAGGGAAGTGGTTTGGAGAGTGTTTTCAGTGAGTTTGGGGCTTCATTTAACAGCCCTGTCAGGCTCATTTTCTGCGTATGAAATGCAAATACATTTTCTAATTCAACAGTGAACAATCAAAAAAACTTAAAMTAACCTCGTAGCAAATGATTTCAGCATTACAGCTTGTTTTTAGGCCATCAAATGACAACACCCTTTAAACTCTTTCTCCCTTGGCTCTCAGGCTATGGCTCTCATTACTGATTTTTTTTTTTAAACCCTCTCCTAATTCTTTATTTCAGAACAAAGCACACAAGCTTGATTTATGCTAGAACACCCTTCTTGATCAGACTATAGAATTTTTTCCTTGTGGGACGAAGGCTGTGAGGACAAAAGGAAACAAATTAACCAGGCTCAGCATATGTTAAGAGGGGGATGTAGATTTGGAGAAAAGAATAAAAGAATTATTTCCCTAGTTGCTAATGAGGTGTCTGACTAAAAGTAATACCTTCTAAGWGTTAAAACAGGTTTTGTTTGGTTTGAATAATGATAATTACTGTTGTCTTCTGACAAAAGCTGCAGGAAGGGTCTGATTTGGATCATTGCTCTGCTAGAACCTCACCTGCCTTGGCCAGATGTGGTGAGGCTACCTGGAGCTTCCTACATACAGAGTGTCTGCTCTAAAATGTTTAGTAAATGCTAATAAGCAGATGCTCCAGGAGACAGCTTATCCCATACCAAGACAAACTTTTCAAAGGGGTAAAAAGTGAAGAAGCCTAAAAACTCAGCTTAGACCCATCTCTTCTTTTTTTTCTTTTTCCTTTTGCATTGCAGTATTTTACAGAAAAGATGACTCAGTGTTAAAGAAGTTTAAATGAAAGAAATAATGAAATTGGAAAGAGAGAAAGGGAAACCATTTTCCTAACTGGTTAATACCAGGGATCTTTCCTCAAGGGTAAATATTCCATGCTTCCTGGCTGTATCCTCTGTTTTGGGCACTCTCCACTGCCACTGTGTTATTTAAAGACTGTGCAGCAATCAGCRGTTTAGCCTCAAAATACACAGAAGTACTTTTCATCCTCATGCTTTAAGTATTTGCAATTTGTACAGCACGGAATGAGATTCAGCTTTACTGTGAGGAAATGAACCCTCAGAAAGGAGCTGTGCTAGCAGAGACCAAAGACACCATGAGATGCAGGCAGGAGAATATTTGGGCTAAGAAGGTTTGTATTTACCRTGGAKTTAGGGGAAGTAGAGGTGGAAGTGYCAAGGAGGARCTCCTGATAGACCAAATGCATGGCAATGTGTGGAGTAAGTAGGAGGAAGCAGGAATGAGTAAGAGGGGGTGTGTCTGATGGGTGCAGCTTAAAGCTGAATTTCATCCACTGCCACATTGAGGAAAAATTCCCGTGGTGGTGGTGTATTCTTAACACCTGAAAGGACACRACTACATTAAAACTCCTGTGTCTGGGAAATACTTTAAGCAGTATCTAAATTTTAAATAGGAAGCTTGGATCAGGGAAGGGTTGCAGTGTAGCTAAAATCACCGATTCGTTGAGTACTGCACTCAAATTTCTGCTGCTTGATCCCTTGCATTAAGTGTAGGTCAAACCACTCTGTCCTTCCCTACGTTTTTGGTTTTCAGCAAACGAAATAATAGTTATGGCCCTKGCTTTGACATCTAACAGTGAATGTTGGCATTAATTTGCTTCTAATATTTCAGTTGCTTTGTTCAGTGAAGGAGTTTGTGATTGACAAATACACAGTCCTGTTATTAGCCTGCCTCTCCTTCACACGTAGCACTCAGCCAAAACAAGGCTTGAAACATGAAGCAGAGAGAAACATAAATGAAAAGGGGAAAGTGAAACAAAAAGCAGAATAAGGAGAAAATAGGCAGAAATGATCCTTGAGTGAAGCTCAAGGATTTGCCAGCTCTGCAGAGCCTTCTCAGGCTTCTTTTCTTCCTCTTAGACATTCACATAAAAATCAACATTTCTTCCGCTTTCCTTTGCTCTCCAGAGTGACACCAGTGGACTTTTGATAAAGCCACAGGTTCATGTGGCACTTCTGTCTTTTATTTGTTAGTGAGGGCAAACACTTGTGCAGGAATAAAGTTCTGCACTTTGGCAAAAATCAAATATTCTGTCTTCAATAAAATATTTAGTGTTGCTTTTCACCGTAAGGTTTACAAGTACCTGAAGGTGTGGTGAATGTTTTACAGCCTTGTGTGCATGTAAAGCTGTGCAAACCATAATCTAGGACTGTCTGGGAAGAGAAGGTTGGGAAAAGGGAAAAAAAAAAAAAAGTACTTCTGTTGAGGGCTGAGCATATGCAGATAAGAATGGAAAAGAAGGGAAAGGAAAACAGCTATCTGCACAAATATTCATTTTTTAAAATTGGAATGGTAATATCTTGGAATTGCTAGAATTTCACAGCAGGCTGCAGCATGGTATAATGTGTATATCTGAAAAGGTCACATTTCCCAGCCGTGCTGTGGAAAAATATTCACAAATATCTGTGTTATGTAACAGGAGTTTCAGCATTCAGAGCATGTGCTACACATGCACGCTCAGAAGTGCCTGTGTACACCCAGAAATGGTTTTCTGCCATTCCTAGAATTAGGAATAGTGTGTCAGGAGGCTGTGACCRTAAGTGACAATTGTGCAGTGGAAAATGCAGGTGCACCAGGTTTTGTGTGGTTTCAGCAGCGTGCCGAGTGGGAGCGCATCTCTGCTAACAAATCCATTCCAGCCTCTCTGGAGAACCGAATCCTTAATGTGTTTCTGTTTCTGCTCTAATCCTCACACCCATCTCCCTGAACTGTTAAAGGATTTGACTCATTCATCCCCACCTTTGTCTCCCAATCCACATCCTTCCCAACAAGCAATTACTATTTTTTGCTATATAATTTTTTGTCACATGGGTTATTGTCCTAATTCCAGTCCCTGCCTGGGACACTTGGGTGCAGGGCTCAGTTTGTTTACTGCAGTTGACCTCAGGTGACTGTTTCACTGYGATGTATTTATGAGGCTTTTTGAAGCCACTCCAAAGGGAAATRAAAACTCCCCAAACCCGAGCCAAATGACAATATCTTCTTTCAGCGGGCTGAAGAAGGCAGCTTAGCCTTAATTCTTTATGACAGAGTGTGTAGAATACCTCTCTGGTGATTATACACATCTCAGTCCCACAGGCAGCCCCGTGGCAGGCRGTGTCACGTGGGGGCTCATTTTTAGGGACCCTGTGTTCACTGACACCCTGTCCCACAGCAAGGATTCCTGTCGGAGTTAACTCCTCCACAACGCTGGGCAAATGCATGGCAAAAGAGCCATGGGAAATCTGATGAATGTTCACACCTTTTGTCATAACCCAGGCTGAAATTTCCTGTGGATGGGGTGGTTCCACTCCCAATAGCTCTTGCTCTCTCCTGTGCTGTTGCTTTGGACAATACCCAGGATATCCAACCCTGCTTCAAAGCACCTTGCAGACCCTAGAAAGCCTCCAGGCTGACACTACTGTGCTTCCCCTTTTGTTGTTTACATTTTTGTGTGCTGGATGGCTCTGAAAKGTGGCTCACCTGGTATGTTTTGTAGGAGTGGAAAGGGCCATATGACAAAACTATCATTCTTAACCAGTGAAACATGTAGGACAACATGATACACCATGGATCCAGGGAGAAGGTAGGCTGGAGGTCCATGTGCCTCTTTGTGATCCAAAAAATCCTGCCTGAGGCAGAGGTGCCGTGAGTGACTGCGGAACAAGCACAAAGTGAGAGTCACAGCACACCCAGACAGAGCAGCAGTCCCTGCTTGTGGCAGCACAGCACTGACTTCCCTCCCAGTGAGGTCTGAATTCATTCTAAATAACCAGTTCAGCTGCAACTCAGGAGACAGTGTGGTCCAGGGCTTGTGGGGCCACTTTTTTCCCCCACAGTCCTTAARTTCAGTGAGGAAAAAAGGGGGATCATCCAGAGGTAACTGAGAGCCCAAGAATTCACGTACTGACCATCACCTTCAATTATTAATATGATGAAAAGATGCTGAAAAGATGGGTTGTTTAGTCTATGCCAATATCTGATCTTTGTCCTGATTTTACTTCCAGTCTCCAAGCAAGAATTACATTCAGAGCTGGTTTGGGTTTCAGTAAAACGTTATCAGTGTACTTTCCATCTACCCCCAACTGGGAAATGCTTGAATTATTCCCACTGTTTTGAAGTCTACAAGTGTTCAATTTTATTGATCACTTTGATTTTGGCACCATGCACAGACAGAAGAACCTTATGGTAATCTGCAGAAACCCACCCAGTTTTGGAGGCCACTGGCACAGAACTGCGAGATTATTGAAATAATTGTATTTTGGGGTTGAGTATTTGTTTTGAGTATTTTGTTAAATTTATGTCACAAGGTAAATTTTTAAAAGRTATTTCAGATTTGCAAAGTTTCCAGCAACACTAGCAGCTCCTGCCGTCCTGCAGACAAAGGGGAGTGGGCTTTTTTAAAAAGCAAAGTATTTTTCAATTTTTGGTTGATGATTTTGAATAACTTACTTTGTCCTTCCAGAAGTTTGTCAGAAGGAAACTAAGGCATCTGAAATGTCTTTTTCATGGTCCCCTAGTAAATAATCATATTTTGGTTAAAAAGATAAAGTTAAACTGATATAAAAATGGACATTATTTTTGAGACAGAGGAATTAAAGCTGGTCTTCCAGATATGCTGGAAGGGCACTGTTATGTTAGTGTCATACCCAGATACTTCACAAATATGCTGAAAAACAGCACCATGAGTTATGGTGTGTTTGAAGTTATTAGATGGAGATTTCTGTCAGGTTTTTTTCAGGCTGTAAAACTCTGATAGCTTTTTTTCTCCCTTTTTGGAGACTTCAATAGAAGTTCCTATGCAAAACCAGCACAGCTGTAGGAGTTTTGAAGGAAGCTCGCTATCATCTCAGCAGACAGGCTGCTGGCATGGATGAATTAGCACAGCTGCTGTCTACAATGTGATCTAATTCTCATGGCCATCGTGAAAAAAAGAGCAGTTTCAGTTTGTTAACATGTTTCTTGAACAAGTGATTAAAAGGCACAGCGATATTTAAACAGTCAACACTTTCCCAGATTCCAACTTTTTGTAAGCCTTTCATTACTTTCATTATTGCTTTTGTATTCCTGCTCTGTATTAACTTCCTTGATTCCACCTTAATGGTTTGTTTTTATCTGGGCTTCAACAACTCTGCTGGATGCTACTCTTCTGTTTAGAAATGGGATTCCATATTACATCAGCCCTGTGATCCTGCTGCTCATGTGCTACTTGTGAGTAGAGACACAAACATACATTCAATCCAGCATTTTATTTACAAGGAAACTTGGCCAAATTCCTCTGCTGTGAACAGAAAAAAAAAAAAAAAAAAAAAAAAAAAAAAAAAAAAAAAAAAAAAAAAAAAAAAAAGTCCCTCTAAACCGTTCAGGGAAAAAAGGCTCCGTGCTTTTTACACTGTAGAAACTTTTGTTCTCAGTTTAGGGAGAGGGGGGAAAAAGTAATCCCTATGCCATGAAATCAAGGCAAGGGGAAAACAAAAGGAAGCTACTCTGGTATCTTTGCTTTCCAGCACTGAGAAATCTCCATCCTCACCCACGGGCAGCACGTTGTAAGCACAGATGGATGGTGGCATGGCCCAATAGCATGGTTCTTTGTAAAGGAAAAACTCTGCCAACTCTCGGGCCAAAAATCCCCCACAGAGTCCCCAGTGAGGCAAATTTCCAATGGCAAGCAATAAGAACACAGGCAACAAAGACCTTGGCAGGGCTGGGTACTGGCTGCTCCTCGTGGCTCTTCCAGGGCTGCCAGCATGGTGCCAGCAGGGGCAATCGATGCCACCCAGATCCGTGCTGGCAGACCCCAAACACTCACGCACGCTGCCCAAGCAGCAGTCTGCCTCCGGGTCATGGAAAAGTGGTGACAGTGGTGACACTCGATGGCAGGGATGGCTAGCCCTGCTTTGCATCCCAGCTGTGAGGAATGAGGGGCTGAGGTGAGGACATCTGCTGCTGCTGCTGCTACCCACAGCTCTGGGTGCTGCAGGGGTCAGACAGGAGCATTTTTATGGGGTGACTGAGAAGGGTTTCTTTGTAGTTAAGCAAGACACTCCAAATCTAGATATTCCCTTCCAATGGAGGGTTGATGACGGGGGACAGCAAAACAGAACCACCCTGAGAGAGAGGGTAAGTGCAGTACCAGTCTCAGACTCATTCAGCTTGTCCACAATCCACTGTGTCCACTCCACGTGTCCCCCGGTTTGTGTAACAGCTCGGCGAGTAGGGGAATCCAAATTTAGCCAAGTACTTTTGCTTTGTCTTATTACTCAGTGTGAGCCCTTTGGATCAGTAACGCAGCAGAAACAAAGCCAGTGTCAACAGATCAGGGAAGAGCTCGAATCACCCTCGCTCTAGAACTGTGTTTGTGATAAATTCCGGGAAGCGAGAAGCAATTCCTCCACTCTGACTTACCAACACAACACCAGAAGCGCTCAAACCAAATCCTGTTCTGCTGGAGAGGAGTTCAAACAGTCTTGTCCACAGTAGTGGCCCGCCTGTGCCATGCAAGTCTGGAAATTTAGGATATTCCCAGCCAGTGTTATCAGATGTTCCCACACTCCCTCTGTGCAGGCTCACAATAGTGCTGATTTTGCCTCTTCTCCTAGAAATTCCTCCCACCCTTCCCTGGCAGCCTCTTCTATGCAAGTGCTACTCTGGCCCGCAAGTGAAATTTGGGACAGCAAAACTGTCTGGGCATTCATCAGGGAAGGTCAGACAGACTTTTGCCTGGGTTGGTGTGACCCTTTTCATGGCATTTGTGGGTGGCAGCCAAAGCTGCTGCTGACCAGGAGTTTGGGGAGAAGGGGGGTGACAGAGGCCATAGGTGTGTGACCTCCTGCTCCCTGGCAGATGGGGCCTGGTGCAAGGGTTTATCAGGGTCCTACAGGGACTCTGGGRTGCTGCAGAGATGCCCCCTTCACCTGGCCCTGCTGTCCCCAGAGACCCTCAGGGCTGGGGCTGTCCCGTATTTCACAGCATCTCCTGTATCGATTCTGTCTTCAGTCAAWGGGATGGTCTGTAGTGAAACAACACAGCATTGCAGCTTTTTCTGTGTGCTGGAGAGAAAATCATCAGGGAGAGGSTGTACCATTTGATGGGAAAGTTTTTGGCAGGAGTCTGTGACATGAATGTATTTGTTCATGTTGCTATTGCTGTTAAAATGTAGYTCCCCGAAGAATCTCAGCTGACATAACAATCTTTGTGTAATTGTGAGGCATTGCTCTCGCGTTTCTCTCATGTCTTCATTCTCTGCTGCTTAACCTCTTCACCCTCGCCCTCATCCTCGCCTTCTTCAGGCTTGTCTCCTGCTGCGTTGCTGCTAGAAATCACTCTGCTCTCACTCTGTCAGCTACTTACTTATTTCCAAATCACTTCCTTTATTTTACTTCTCAGATTCCTCCACTTGTACAGCGATATATCTGTCTGTGTGTGCTCTCCTACATTTTCCCTCCTGCTGGTTCTTTGACAATATTTCCGTCCAAGGCTCAGGGATTATTTTGTAAAACATTCTGTCATATCTTCTATAACGAATTTTGCACGGTCCTTTTCAGTTGTAAATACGTTGTCTTTGCTGCCTTTCTCTTTCACAGGCTTGATAAGTCTGTCAAAGATCTGCACTCAGTTTGARGAAAACTTCATGTAAGCCTTCTCTATGGAACTTACTGATATAAAATTGTTCCATACATTCTGTTAAGGGCTATTGAGGTATTTAATTCCTGCTGACATGCAGCCCAGCATACAGGCTGCTCCCAAACCCCATTTTTTTGGTGGCTGTTTCTGCATTGCTGGTCCTGTGACTGCACTAACACTGACACCATGGGTGGTGGGGGACACCTGCGGTGCTGAGAGAAATGGGATCAGCTGTGAGGTGCTGGCTGGTGCTTCGTTTCTTCATTCCTTCATTCGTGCCTTGGCTTCAAAGGAGAAAGCTCAAAAGGAGATTTGAGTTCTCTGCCACTCAAAGATACAGAGGACATGAGAGCAGCAGCAGAAAACTGCAGATACACGTGCACTGAATTGTTGTTTAAACAGTGGAACCAGTTCTCTGGTCTCTTTTCTGGTCTCATCCATGGTGTCTGGATGAGCAGTGCTTCGGTACACCTGGGGCTCCAGGCAGGCTCTGSTTGTGCTAAATGATAGCAAAACTGCGGTGAGCAGCAGGCTCTGCCCCCAGAAACCGAGCTCTGGGTCTGTGCCTGTGTTTGGAYGACTTTGAGGAAGCAAAACCTTAGGTAAAGAGGCTCTTTCCAGCCAGTTCGAGGGTACAAGTGTATGGTTTCGGGTGTATGAAAGTATAGGGTTGGCTGGATATAAATTCCATGCAAGTTTGTGCAGGATGGGGCCTGAAACACAGCCGACCCCTGTGAGCARARTTTCCAATCTGTGGGACACACACACCAGGCAACCCCCTGGGCTCAGAGATGCTGCCCTTTCTCCTTGCCCCCCAAGTTTTGGGGTTTGGGGCAGGAGGGGAGACTGGCCAGGGTGGGGAAAGAAGCTGGGAAATGAAATGAGGCACGAAGGCTGCCCGAGAGTCTTTTATCAGGTACATCTTCGTTTTTCAAGTGCCTATCATATCACGCAAACTGCTCTTGAAGAGCCCTCCATTTACCCTCTCCCCTAATTAAATGTGCACTTCATTAATGTAAATTGGGGGTTTAATGCTCTTGTTGAAATTCTGAAGAAAGTGCTATGGCCTTGCGAAATGCTTAAGCATCATTGCAAATTAGATTAGGGACCAAGAAAGGCAGTAAAATTAGAATGATAATGGTTGATGTGGCTTCCTGACAGGCGTGACTATTCAGGGATCAATGGGATGGAGAACAGTTTCCCCCAGCCTAAAGCGAAAGGCAGGGACAGACGTCAGCCTACAGATGTGGCTTTTGGAAGCTCTTTCAATTAGTTTAATTTGGTAAATGGTGGGGATTTAGAGGCTCTTAGCCAGTCATACAAGACAAGAATACATTGAAATGTTTTTTTCGCTTTTTAACATAAAATAGGATTGGCCACATTTGCATTTCTTAACGCCGGGGTGGGGAGGTGGARGGGGAGGAGGGGGCTGGGAGGGGGTGGCGGTGGGTGTTTAACCAACTTGGGGCTTTAAAATGGAAATGCTGGCGCCGGAGCTCGTTTGGGAGCTCTCGGGCGGCGGTCACTCCCGAGGGGCAGCGCAGAGGGCTCTGCGGACCTCGGGGAGAGTCCCTCGGCACAACCTGGGAACACTGGGGATGGGGTGGGGGGACAAAGCGTGTCCTTAAAMACGGGGGGTGATGTGATGGGGGCTTTCTCTGAGTCCCGCTGAACAGAGCCGAGTGGCCCCCGTCTGCCTCTCGGGGCTCCAAATCGCCCCTGCGCTGCCCTKCCCTTCTCGTACCCCTTTAATCGCGCTCTTTACCTCTGCAAAGTCGGGAAGGGAAAAGGCAGCTGGAATCTGCAAACAGCGCTCCTTTTTGTGTCCCTGCCGGAGCCAGGAGTTGGAGCTTGTGTTTTAATCCCCTCGCTGGATAGGCAATTGTAGTTAATGAGGTGGAAAACAAGTTCGACAGACAAGTGGCGCTGAGACTTGGCTGGGTTTGCGCGAGGAGGAGGTGAGAGGAGGGTGCTCCTGACTGAGGATTTCTTTACTATAAATGTGCAAATTAAAAAAAAAAAAAAACAAAAAGCAGGAACATCAGCTTTTATGGAAAGCTAATGCCTCAGAAACAAATTAAATGGCGCAAAGCTGTGCGGTAGTACACAGGGTGACTCGGAGAGCTGCCTGCACCGAGCGGCCCCATTTAAGGGAGGTCCTCCCTCACCCCTAAAGCTGAGCTTTCGCTGTGAGCCTGGCCAGTTAACTGGGCTCCAATAACATTCCCTAATCCTCTCCTGACAGAAAATAATTCACGTGCCGTGAGGATGTGTGTTTGCCAGCGAGAGAGGCTCTGCTTACTGGGAAAGAGGTGTTTGGGATCCATAGGGTTGGGCAGGCCTGGGTAGGGTAAGCCTTGCATGGGAGGAGGAGCAGAGCAGCCCCCTAAAAGGGGTGGCTTCCCTTGTGACTTTAGGTATTCCTTAGCCACAGAAAAGCATCCCTGCTGAACATTAAGAGCTCAGAATCAGGTTTTGGGTGTTGACCGAGCCGTTGCTGATGGGCTCGGATCCATCCCCGTTTGAACAGCATTGCAGTGATGCAGTGCCAGGGGCTCCAGGTGTCACACCCCAAGGGCCGGGCTAAAGGACAAACATCTGGTAACTCCTTCTGTGCTCCAGCCAGTGTCATGTGTAACCTGTCAGTGCCAGGCAGCTCCCCTGGAGCAGCCCAAAAATGACCGGGTTTTTCTCTCTGTGCATTCCAAAAACAACCCCAGCAGTCTGTCCCAGAGGAAGGGTCAGGACTGGGATGGGAGCAGCCGATTCCAGAGTTCAGGATGGAGATGCCCCGTGAGCAGCTCCTGCAGAGCTTGGCAGGCCAGTGCCTTGAGCGAGCTATTGCTACCGGTCTTTCAATTTCATTAGCACTAAATTCACCTTTACAAAAATTAAATTTTTAAAAACTGCTTGACTTGGCAAGGGCACCAGCTGAAAGATCAAGTTACTGTTTGTAAATGCCAGACATGAATTAATTTAGAAGTGCACTTGTCCTGACTTTATGAAAACATATCCYGAATATTGACTTTTTCTTTCTTCAGTAAAACCTCTTTTCCTTTGATGGGTGAGGCCTCTGTCTGGTACAGTGGGCTGGTGTTGAGTCACTCTGAAGCTTTTTCAGTGTGGAAAAAGCTCATTTGGAAATGGAGAGATGAAGTTGCTAGGTCTCTGCTGCCGCCTGGAGAGCTAGGTGAGAGAATTTAATGCTGCTTTTGGGAGATGAGTACTTCCAGTACACTCAGGGCAAAGCTGCARAAGTGAGAGTTGTGTCATCTTTTAAACAGAGAAAGTGTAGCAGCATCAACTTTGAAAGAAAATTGGTAATCAGGTCTGGCTGCCAGTTAACCCCAAAAGTTTTTGCTGTGGAAGAGGGGATTGGAAATTATACTTTGTTAACCTTAAAAGGAAAAGAAAACCAAAACAATCAAAAAAAAGTGTTTAACAAGAGGCATGTCATTTTAAAAACAACAAGACAGACACATGGACTSCTTGCAAGTCAGAGGAAGTGTCTGAAGGGCCTTTTCCTGTGTGCCAGTTCACATGCTGAAAGCTGCAGCTACAGAGCCAGAAAGAAGACCAAAGCACGAAATAGGGAAAAGGAGGGAAAAGAGCAACCAGCAGGCAGAGCAGGTGGAAAAATAACAGGGTRGAGGCTAGTTAGCCTCAGGTCTTCTTTAGGCTATCAGTAAGTAGTTTGCTCCTGCAGGTCTCCCTGCGCCCCTGTGGACAGCCTGCTGGGAAGCAGAGGTTTTCCCTGCTCTAAGGCCATGATTAGGTGTGGCCCTGTGGATCACTCTCACTTATTCAGCTGTTAAAGCAGCTTAAACCCTTATAAGAACATTAACATTTGGGTGCCAATACCAGCTTGACCTTTATTCATAAAGTGCAAAGAGTTGGAAGTACAACAGATTGGTTGCCAGCGATTGCCTTTTATGTGCAGTTTGGAGGCTTTGATTTCTCTCCCCTTTCTTCCTTTAATCTGACATCGCTGCCTTGAATATGTTTGTGCTCTAAGTAAACAGGGCCAGTGCAGGCCTCCCTTTTTGAAGAACTGTGTGTCTGTGTGAGAGTGAGGTGGGGGGTGAGGTGACCTTAAAAAAAAAAAAGCGTTTGCCTTTGGAATTAGAGGGCTTAAGAATAGATGGAGGACACCAGGGTTGAATGGAGCTGTTCACAGATCTCCGAGTGGAGCTCCACATCAGTCCTCAGGAGCCCCAGCTATTTATTCCAAATAGCTGTGTACATGGGGAATGAGAATGTAAGGATTTATATTAACTCTCCCGGACTTTTGACTTCATGACATACACAAGAGAGAAACTCTGAGCGGAGCATGACAAAGGTGAAGTGCCTGACACAGTCACACCATCTTGTCCAACAGCCATCTGGTCCCCCCTTGGGTTCTTGGGTTACTCCTGATGTACCCAGGATTACAAGGATACCCAGGATTTGGTATGGTTTTCTTATTTCTTGTGATATATTTATGGTGGCTTTCTGTGATTTTCTGTTCTTTACCCATTCTGCATAGTGATAGATGGCTGACTTTATCCAGAGGTATGGAGGAGAACCTGAGAGGAGGAGAATAGAGGGGAATTTTGTCTAATATCTCTGCAGCCATACTGGCTGACACCCTCAAAGCCATGATACAATTGGGGCACCCTGGCCCTAATTTCTCAAAGGTAGCAGCTTCCTGATAGCTTTGGAAAAGGTGGACCTGCAAATGTTGTTTGGGCACTTGCTTCTGCCTTTGACACTCATTTTAAGCTGTTAGTACTGGTTTAAGCACCTTTTTGATATTTTTATTTCTAGGGTACTTGTCTTCCATAGATCCTGCAGTGCTTTGTCACCATCTGTTTTGTCAGGACAGCAGTTTTCTGACCACACTATTTATGCATAAATATAGTCTAGAGAACTGTATTAAAAAGTCCAAAACCACACTGTCTTTTAGAGGTCATCCAGCTATATCTGCCATGAGCCTGATGGCTTGTCTTCAATGGAAATACTTTTTAAATTCATGTGGTCCTTCTATCCTCCATCAAAAGCTGAAGATCTTCTTGGCTTTCTGCTTGGACAGATGCTGCAGGGAACCCATCTTTGCCATTCTACTTCCCCCAGCAGTGGGGTTAGTTTTTTCCAGGTGTTTGTGTGTCCTGGCCATTGTGGAACTGTCAGCAGACTTTATTCTGCCCTTGTCCTGCACGTCAGCCTACCCCGACCCTTCCTGCCTTCTCTGGCATTTCAAACCCCTGCCCAAAGCATTCATTTCAATAAAAGTGMTCCTTTTGTGCTGACAAAATATATCTTTATAGCAGAGGGAAGGCCTGAATGAACATTTCAAGTCTTACCTGTCACAAGCCATTAGCTGAATTGCTTAAAGAAATCCCCTGACAAGTGTAATTGCTGGTTTTGTGTTACAGAGCTTCATGATATTGCCCACGAGAAGAAATTCTTTTACAAAAGCCCCTTCTGTTTAATAAAGTAATTTGTTCCAGTTACAGTGATAATAAAATTGCTGAAATGAAACAGGATTGTTCAATGAGGATCCGAATCCAATTTGCTGTACTAGTACGATTACACTTTTATCTCTGTGTTTACTCATTTGTAGAATTGCTACCAGACTTTTTATGTGCAATTAATGGGATTAATGGCTCCCAGTACAGGCAAGACAGAGCCCAGRAGCACAGCACCTTATTTTGTGTGTCAATGACACACCAGCCTTCTGTGGAGTGCTGCCTTAGGGTGCAGTGTAGTGTGACATGCTTTCCTCTGTCCTTTGCAACAGGTGGAGGTGGTATTTGATGTCACGGTTGTTAGTGACTGCATTTGTACTGCTGTAGGGTCAGAAGAGCTGCTTTTGTTTCGCTGCTAGGAACAGAAGTTTGTCTGTGGCTCCTGGGGGGAAGGGTGGAATGACTCGGCTTCTATCCTTTGAGTTGGAAATGACTATGAAATAATTCTTTATTCACACTTTTTTTTTTGTTGTTGTTGTTGTTTCTTTGCAAATCTAGAAATTATTTATTGAGGATTTGTGAGCCACTGAAAAGGATGAGCCACTGAAAAGGATGGTTTTTCACTTCATAGTGACTGAGGAAGTGCCCACAGAGATAGATCTACACTAACTTTGCCTTTTTAGGATTCTGCAGGGTGGATGATGGAGGAGAAAACCCTGACTGTGCTGATGGGGCTCACAGCTTATTACATTGATGCCTCTGAACCTGGTGTTGCCTGATGTCCCTCAATTTCAGCTAAAACCAAATCTCCCCAGCCCAAGGCACTTAGGCTAGTTGGCTTCACAGCTCATCAATGCAAATAATATGTGCCAGCTTTTGTTCCTCCTTTTTCTGGCACCCTTGTAGCAGTTCTGAACCTGTAAGACWGATATTTGAGCCTCTAGAGCTGACACTGTTTGAGGCTTTGAATAGAGAAAGTGACCAGTGATAGAGTAGGTGGGCAGAGAAATGGTAGTTTGCTCATTCCCTGAAGCTTTCCATGAGGTGCAGGGCCCAAATGCTCCATCAGTCACTTCAATCCAAGCTCATATTTAGCTCCTAATGAGGGAATGCAGGCATGCTTTGTATGATTATTAATATTCCCTTGAGTCCTCATGGCACCRATGCCGTGCTCGCTGCTGCCCACACACAGAGCCAGCACCAGGGCTGCTCCAGAGAGCTGGCAGTGAAAGCAAAAGCATACACAGTCTAAGGATTTGCAGTCCTGGAGACACTCTGAAAGCCTCTCTGACATGTTACTAACTCAGGGATATGAGTGTACTTCGTTAAAAGCCAAGCAGATTAACTCACTAGGTTTGACTTAAATGCCTGGATTGGGGGGGAAGAGCTGGCCAGCTTCCTATGGGGCACACCAGTCAGCAYGGGATTTTTCAAGGGGCTGCAGGCAGTTCTGGGGCAATGAGGCTGGTTTCTGAGCTCAGAGCTCACAGCTGATGGTGGCCAAGTGGGTTTTGTGCATGTATGGGGCTGTATGGMAGAGCTTTCCAGAAGAAGGGTGCTCCTTGCTCCATTTAGATGTTTTTATATTTAGTAAGGGACTGGGCCTCTGAGTTGAACACTGGTACGTATTTTATGCTAATTTAAAACACAGATAAAATCCAACAATTTCTAAACCACTTATATCCTAACACAGAAACAGCCAATGTAGAAATGGTTTTGTGGTGCAGTAGTGGAAAATACCAGGGAAGCAGGGAAATCATTTATGTGGTGCTTACTTTACAGCAAATTTAATCAGATTAAGTTTTGCAATGCAGGTTGTTGGGATTTTTGCCTTGTTGGAGTTTTGAGGCCATTCTAAACCAGTAGGAGCCTATAGCTGCAGGGGCTGGCTGGAATTCCTTTTGGTGCCGGCTTCAGGCTGCCTTTCAGTTAGAGCATCACTGCTCTGTGTTGGGGTAAATGAGAAACCTCAGCCYGACACCTCAGGTGGCAGCAAGAACTTCTGGGTGTGTTGGGGCTTACAGGAGAGGCTTTGATGTGTGCTGTCGTGGTTTGAATGAATTTAATGGGAGCAAAATACTCCCAAGTTCCAGCAAACCTCCCCCCCCCTCTCTTTTCCCCACCCGGGTCCTAGAGACAAACTTTTCCACAGAGACGAAAGTGAAAAGAAAAGGGAAAAAAAACTATTTATTTAAAATTATAAAAACAAAAAGAAAAACCTGTGGAATCAGCTGTTAGATCCCAAAGCCTTTCTCTTCCCTCCTGGGAGTAGCTTCACCTCCGGGACCCCCCAGAGGGGTTGGACAAAGTCTCCGGTGGTTCACTGAAGGATCTTTCTCGCCTGTTGTGCCACGAGAATCCTCCAATTCTCAGATGACGAAGAAAAAAAAATCGAGGAAAAAACAAGTCCAAAGAAAGGGAGAAAAAGGAGCAGTCCCAGAGAGCAGGCAGCTTCTTTTCCACCACTGATCCCCAGAGAGCCTCCTGAGAGAGAAAAAAAAAAATGTGTGTGTCTTGTCCCTTTCCCTCCCATTGTCCTTGAAGGGAGGAACATCACCAAACAAACCAGAGCAGTCTCGACTACTGTATAGTTACAGAAGGGTTGTTTAACTTTCCTCTAACATAAGCAGATGATAGGAATACAATACTCAGCTAACCTAGGACTTGTGCGTAGACAAAACGTGGAGCAGAAATACCGAGTCTTCTTGTRGCTCCTGCTGCATTGTATCTCCAGCAGAGCTCAAAGCTGGCTTGTGGAGGGGATCCCTGTCTGCTGGAATGGGTGATGGAATGCCAGGTCAGGGTGCCTGAGGAGCAGTCTGTAGGTGGCTTGAGTGACATCTTCTCCAGTCCCACAGAATTTTCCCCTGTGCAGCCATCTAAGGTGCTGCAGTACTCCAGGGACAGTCCTGGAACACTYGAGAGTGGGCTGCTTGCAGATGTTTGCCAGCTGCCAGATTTCTTGATATGCTGCTCTAACCATCGGATAGCAGTTATCAAACAGATCACAGAGARCTCCGTGCTGTCAAGGACATTTTCAGCATCTTATGAAACTTGTCATGTGGGCACAAACACCTACTTTCCCTTTCTAAAACCCCAAGCTGCCTTTTCCCCATGGAGACAAGCTGAGGGGGGTGAGCAGTGACAGCAGCTGATCATGGCTTTGTTCTCCATCTCCTTCTGTACCTCGGAGCTGCTCCTCTGATGTGTGGAAGTGTTCCAGTGAGGAGTGCAGGTTCTTCTGAGTCCCTGGGGACTTCCAGTGTCCACAGCRTAATGCCTTCTGATCTTGGCATGGGAGTGCTCTGTCTCCCCAAAGTTCTTACCACCTTACAAAGAGATTTGGGTACTGATGAGGCTGATAATAGAACAATTAATAAGTGCTAGCCCAGTTCTCAGCTGCCAGCCTTCTTGACAGTCTTTGTTGGACTGCAGTCAGCTTATAAACCGTAGAGCAATAGATTATTCACTGCAAACTCTAATGTCTTTTGTACCTTGGCACTCTGTAAGGACTCTCACAGAGCCTACTTCAATCACTTTCAGTGTCCTGATCAAAGATTTCTGACTTATTTCAGCTAACTACCGGTATTTTTCCCTTTAGTGCTGTAGCAGTGTCAGCTCTGAGTGCTGTTGATACAATGCTGCTCTGTTTGCCAATGTGCTCATATATCATGTAGCTTCACCGTTGAAATAAGGTGAATTTAGCCTTAAGAGGACTGCTGAATTTTATGTATGGTGTAATCCAGAACCCAAGAATGTTTAAAAAGAGACAGGGTCAGGGGGAGGAGATGTTTTGTGCACATCTATGTCCTGTGAATTCAGCTGTCTGAAAGGTCGAGCTTGTTAGCGATACTGCTGATAATTCTCTTGCAGTTCCCAGACCTTTGTGCCCCGTGCTGACAGCTCAAAACACCACCCCCACCACCGCCCCAAAACTCAGCAGAAAGCAGGCTGGCAGAGGAAAGCCACTGCCTCTGAGAGGATCATACAAGGCTGGGGAAGGTTTGGGAAGCGGGCTTGGCCACACCATTGAACCAGGGTGCCCGGGCTGGGAAAGGGCTGCACACTGAAACACTTGCATAAAGGAATATCAGGCCCACTCTTGGGAGARCAGTGTGGTTAGGGCACAGGACACCAGACTGGCACTTGCTGGCTGGTTCATCCTTTCCATGATCACAATAAAATAAGGTGGTGTACCTGCTGCTGTTTGTGTTGAGTGTCCAGAGGCAATAACAGCCACCAGGGCTCTGCTGTGCTCAGAGCTCTGCTAAAATGTAGTATAGGCTTGGGATTTCTGGAGGAAATTTATTTCCTTTCTAAAAAGGATCAGGAAACTGGCTAGGTGATAAACAGAGCTGAGGAGGGCACACTCCCTTGTCAGGGATCTGCTCAGTGGCACAAATGTGAATAGCTACGAACCCTCGTGATCCCAGCCCTAGTTTTAYACACACTACACCACACCTCCTTCATGGCAAATGGGATAAAGAGGTATAACACTCCCTGTTAGTGATATTTGTGCTACACTGGTGTAGCCAAAGTCAAAATGACTTTGAGCTTAAAAAGAAATRAAAGCCAGAAGTGACTGAATGTTTGCATGTCACATCAGGAGGGCTTTGCCTCTGTTGTCAAGCAAGGTAGGCTCTGGTGTTGGACTGAGTTTCAGCAAGCTTGTGCATTCAGACTCGAGGACAAAACCYCACTGTCAGGGGCCCCTCTCACTGCACCCAAACTGGGCCTTCTCTTTGCCTCCTGTGATATTCTCTGTTGCCCTTGGACAYTTWGAAGTGAAAGGAGCAGTGRTGCWYCCAAAGCCCAGGAAAATGARRGTCACAATCAGGCTRYAGTGCTGAGCCACATTAGGGAKCTGGAACCTGCTGCCAAGAATTAGRAGCGTTTAGTTTGAATATATTGTTGCCGTCCTTGTTTTCTTCCCAGGAGCTCCTGGGGATCTTCCTTGGCCCCTTTAAGAACTCCCTCACTGCGGAGCAGCTCCCGGTCCCTTTGGCCGGACGTGGCAGGAATGGATGGGCCGTGTGCGGCGGGATCAATTGTAAAAAGTGGAATTAGTCATTCTAAATCATGCAGCTGTGGTCGAAGGGAGCTCTTCTAAAAATCATTAAACAATCATGTATTCCTATTGATTTATTCAAAATACCTTGAGGGAAAGCAGATTAAACACAAGGTAAAAGTAAACTAATGCAGATTAAATGGATGAAGGATGGGCCGATAGTTCCCTAGGTAGTTTTTTTACTAATGAGAGGAAAATTATATGTACACTATTACCAGTATAAAAGGGTCTATTAGAGGTCTTTTGCTTGACATATTTATGTATTTCAAATACTAAGTAGCACAGTGAATTAGRTTTACTCTGGACATTTGTTATTTTTATTGCATCTCCAAGTGATAAACAGGGCTTTCTCTTGAGGGCAGCACGCTGCTTTGCTCAGGAGGCACAACCCTATCTGCATAGCAAAATGCTGAGATGACAATTGCGTTTTGGATGACGTTTATTAGCAATCCAAGTGCGGTTTTATGCCCACTTCCGAGGATCACAGCCTGTGTTTAAATCGAGGGGTGCAGGTATAGGTCAGTATTTGTAGCCACCATCACCCCATCTTCTTTCCATTTCATCCTCCCGTGCTGCTCCTCCATCCAGAAGCCGTGTGAGCACTGGGGTGACACATTTGCTGTGCCATTCAGCCCTGCCTGTACACTTGCAGCAATACCCTGAGGACAGCAGCACTGCAGGGAAGATGATTCTGCTAAAATACGGTGGAGTTGTCATCTCAGATGTGCTTGAGGCTTGTGCTCAAGAGGAGCAGATCCACATTCTGGAGATAGCCACATCCAACACAACAGGRCAATCATACTTGACACAATGAAATTCCAGTTTAAATTTAGGGCAAGAATCCTCAGTTTTGGTTTATAAAAATGTTGAATGTGGTAGATGCAACCACATGGGATATTAAAACCTAGGAGWCACTTTGTAATTTTGCAAAAACTCAGAGTCAGAAATTAATGYTGCTTTCTCCACCAGATAAGGATGGGGCTGGTGACCTCAACTTTCTTGCATTACACAGACTGCTTTTGGGTTTTCTGTAAATACTCCAGTAAGCAGTGTTTTTTTTAAAAGAGGTATCTCAGAAGAGATTAATGCATTATAGGAAATAATKTTGCTGTGTTGAGGGATTCATTTGCAAAGCCAAATTAACATTACTGGGAAAAACAAATATATGACCTTTATTAAAGTGTATAGTGGATTATATTTTTGCACATATGTATGCAGGGTGGAATACGAAGCAATGAATGGATTAGTTGTATGTCTTACATACTCTTGTAATTATTGCTCTTGTCAAATAATGTWTCTAACTAACAAAAGGAGACCTTGTCATGACAGCCAGATAAAAATTAAAAAAACACACGGATGGATAATTTCATTATATGCCACACTTAATTAAAATACTGCTAGCAACCTGTAGGTATTAATTTATGGAACTTAAGGTTTAATATGTAATTTGTGCATAAAYCACAAGCTGTGGGCAGTGTTATGGTATTGTCAGTCAGTATGGAAATATTTGCCCAACAGTTACTGAAAGAAGTGTATGATACAGGGCCTGAAGGTGGGATCCACCAAGTTTAAATGGCTCAAGGAGTGGAAATGTTTGATTTCATTCGGTATTACTCACCAGCACTATTCTGACCATSACCATTCAGAAGGTGGCACTGGCACGTTTGGGAAGGGTCTCATGCTGGGCTAGCGTGAGTGTGGTGTGCAGGAAAATCCTGGGCTATGAAAGCATTCTTCTGGTTTTTGGCAAGTGAGTCCTGTGCAGTTTTGTTAGAAAAGGATTTCAGTGAGAGACCTTGTGGAAAGCTGCCACAGTTCGAACTAGGTTTGTGCTGAAAAGTGATCAAGTTTTGTAAGTTTTTCTTTGAAGCAAATATCTCTGGGCTTTGAACACAGCATGTCGGCTTCATAAGATTTTCCTAATCAAAATATAGATATAGTCAAGCATTGATAAGGATGAATTGGTGGGTAAATTGGTGGGTTCCTAGAATGAACAGCAGTGGAGAAACAAGATGACACTGCTGTTCAGTCCAGTTGCAAGAGGGGAGTTGTCTCTTCATAGCAGCAGTGAAAGTCACTGCTTCTGCCAGCAGGGACCTGTGCAGGGATGGCAGGGTGCTCTGCCTGGGGTCCCTGCTGCTGTGGCTTGTGTTCCTCCCACACCCAGTAATCCAGCACGTCCCAAGGGCACAGTACATCTCCCAGAGGCAAAAAGCAGCTTCCTCTGGTTGCAGAGCAGAAGGGAAGCACGAACAGCACATGAATTGGGGCTCTCATATGCCTGTGATTCTGGATTTAACTAAAGTGATCAGATTGCTGACACCCACAAGGAGAGGGAGAGTTTGCCACCACATGGCAGGGGTCCAGCCTGCTGGAGAAGTGAATTCTGAGCTGCTGCAGCTTGTGGGCCATTGTGTTATGCCAAACTCAAGCTGACTCCTTAAAATGTAAAGCTGAAAGCGGACATTTTCGAGTTGTTTCATGAGTGTTCAATCATTTTTGTTGTGCAGGGTGATGCTTTATCAGACAGTCTGACACCCACTTTAGTCAAGTAATTTTAATCTGAGTGTGGTTCATTTTCCCCTTGCTTGCTTCCCAGGGCACTGTAGCCAAGTCCTGTCCCTTAGTCATGAGAAACTGACAGGTGAACCTCAGTCTCTGTTTCTGTTATTTTTTTTTTTTACCTGAAAATACTTTTCTTCAAAACCACATTGTCCGTAAGGAGATCTGTACCTTGTTAACCGCAGGGAGGTTTTTTTTCTGTTCATTTCCAAGTACAA
Organism: Malurus melanocephalus; assembly: GCF_030028575.1. Lineage (NCBI taxonomy): Eukaryota > Metazoa > Chordata > Aves > Passeriformes > Maluridae > Malurus > Malurus melanocephalus. The sequence goes on along the minus strand of NW_026623337.1, from coordinate 1,683,648 downwards.
GGCCTATCTAGTACTGCTTCATAGAAGCACATATTGAAAACCAGTTTTTGTTTACATATGCAAATGCTTGGTGTTTCTGGGCATTTAATGAACTGCAAAACATAATGAGTCTCTCTTTCCATGGCCCAGGGTGTGGGAGGGGGAGCACTGGCAGCGTTGAGATGTGATGCCAAAATACCTCATGGTTTGAAACCAACTTTCAGGTTAGCTGCATCTAYTGCCAGGTGACAGGGAAAAAAGGGTAACAGCTTCACTGTGCAGCTGCAAGCAGTGGGTTGGCTGATAGGACCGAGTCCCACACTGTTCCKCAGGAAAAACTCCAGTTGATTGCGTGCGTTTAGGTCCAGGTTTTTGGGAGAGCACAGCCCTCCCCAGTGGCTCAGAGAATCAACCCCATTCACCACTGTTCCTTTTCAGAGCTCTACTGTTCACCTTCCCGTGGAAGATCTTGGAGCTCAAGAATGAACTCTTTCAAATTTCTTTTCTTAAGAGTTGATCCAAAATTACCTGGGGGTGTTTGTGTGGGGGAGTGCAATGTAACTTTTTTGGCCCCTGTGTTCAGGACAGCCAAATTTCATTTGAAACATTTTCAGCTTTTGCTAACTATAGCTTCTACCAAGTCCTATCAGTAGGATCTTYACCACTTAAATTCAACAGATACCACTTGATGTAGTATTTTTTTTTTTATTCAGAGGTATGCATAGGGAAATTGAGATGGTGGACAACAGGAACTCAGCTATAAGAAGATATAATTCCCTGAAGTGGGCAGGTCAGTCCTTGGTGAGAATGGGCATTGCAATCATCTGGAGAATTCCTCAACCTGGTTCAAATGCRCTCAGCCCAGCAAGGAGCAAAAGGAATAACCCTCTGGAGACATGAACAGCGAGTAAAGTGCAGTAGCAGGCAGAAAGAGGAAGAAATTCAGTRTGCAATCTGATCAAACCTGACAAAAATTGGCTTTCCTGGTGGAGAGTGAGGAGGTTCCCCTTGTTGTAACTCACTGCCAGAGAAAAAGCAGCTTCACCTGGCACGGGAAGGTTTTCTTGTAAGCCAAAAAAAAAATATGGAAAGTATTTTAAACTATTGACTGAATTACCTCTTGAAAAARATTAATGTAGTCTAATTTTATTTTWAAAAGATTACTATAATATGATTTTCTAAAAATAATTTATGAGTTTGTCAGATTGGAGATTTATTTCCCTTGGTTGTTTCAGGAAGCTGTCCTGTCTGCCAGTATCAGTTCAGCCTCGTTTTCTGTTCTGCAGGAAAATAAAACTGTGGAATTGTCAGACTTGATCTGAGCAGGCAGTCCATCTGATCAACTATCCTGTCACCAGCTTACTTGAAAAATAAAGACAAGGTTTGTTTGTCACTTTTTTTTTCTTTCTTTTGCTGTTCTTTAGCTTCTTCAAATCCTCCCTGCTCTATGTTTCTTACCTTGCTGTTCAGGCTGCCTCTAGTCAGAGCAGAGGGAGAGAAGTGTTTCCAGAAAACTGGTTTGTCCCACCTTTGCTGGATATCAGTTCTTGGAGGGGAATTCAGTCCCAAAACCTGGCCTCAGAAACGTGACTTAAAGTGATGATAGCTGAGTGAGAGGAATGTGGGAGTAAATGTCAGTGAGAGCTTGCCAAGTAACCCTAAATAGAAAATAAATTCCAGTTTGAGGGAGTGGAGGGAGAAAGGCTTCTGCAGTCAGAGCTTTATACCTGGTGCAAGTCTGTCTTGAATGATTTCTGAAGCATTGATGTATAGATATGATGAAACATAGCCTGTTGTCATGTTTTACCCACAAACTGTCGTTTCATTCTCCCTTCCATTTAGGAGGAAATTGCATCTTCCCCTCTCCCTATGCATGTGGGGCACCATTTCAGTTCTTTATTGGCATTGTGGTAACACAGCCTATAAATAAAGCCAGTTGCAGGCCTGTGAAGAGGCAGAAATTCCATCTGTAAGTGAAGCTGTTGCAAGGCAGTTCCCAACAGGTAGAGAGGAATCACAAGCAGAACAAATTTTTTCCTACCTAATTTCACAAATAAGGAAGACRTGGAAGAGTAGGATGATTTTTTTAATAAGTTGGCAGTAATCCACTGGGTTTATGTGATGTCCACACTTTCACCACAAGAAACAGCTGCAAAAAACTGTGTTTTAACAAGCTACAATGCCTTGCTGCATCRTACAAAAGTTCTCAGCTCTTGGCTCAGTGGTAGGAAAATAATAACCAGAATTAGTTGGAGATTGRCTGTCTGAGTGCCTCTGTAAACCATTTGCAAGGTCTGCTACAAATCAAGATTTTAACCACTGCTGGATATCCACCTAAGAAACAAAACACACATTCAATATGATCAGTATCAGATATGTTTTTACACCAAGCAAGCAGMACTGCTGGCTTCTCTGGCTTAGTGTACAGTCACTGGAAGAAAGCTGCTATATGGTGAATTATTAGGGCACTTGAAAAGTGAGATTTGATTTGTGAGGGTTTATGTTATTCAGCATTTAGGCAAGCAATAATTCTGGATGCCCATGAGCTGTCAAGCCCAGTCCTTTCCTGGAAAAATGCCAAGCAAAGCTCATATTCATGTTTTGATGATATGAAATGCTTTGTGCCTTTTTGCCTTAGGCCTGATGTTTGTCACAGCCTAGACAGGCAATGACAAAAAACATGAAGCATGGGATTTTCATRAAGAGTGGTGGTATTTGTCAGTCTCTTGGATCCAGGATATATTTAATGAGTTTAACCCTTCCCAGTTGATGTGCTAGGTTAGTTTGATGCTTTTAAATTATTAAAAAATAGATGGATAATTTAAAGTATTTTTTTTCAAAAGATGATAGGTTTATCTGACTTAGTTTTTCAAATTAAGCCTMTTGATATTAATTAGAGAAACATAGGTCATCATCTTCCCTATTGAATAAAACTAGAATTCTGCCTTTTTGAATTTTGTCATGACCAAGCCATGACTTTTTGCTGTTTACGAGAAACAAGCAGAGTTGTGTAATGTAACTATTGTCAATGAACTATGTTCTCTGGCAGCACTGATCATACTTTCAGATTAAAACTGAAAGTCTGTCATGATYTGTGTGACTGAAAATATCTCACTTCCTTCTCCTGGCTCCTTTTGATATGCAAGAAATCCCAGTTCTGGGGATGGTTCTTCCAGCTGGGAATCTGTCCTGCAATTTCAGTGCCTGAGATCTGTGTTCAGCAGACMCTGTTCTGCACTCCACCTTCCTTGGGAGCAAAATAAAATTAAACATAATGCAAGGTCTRTTTAACCACAAAATCTGCAAAATGAGACTCACTGATGCAAATCATGAACCAGAGCCCTTGAGTGTGTGAGGATGTTCCCAGCCGATTTCAATGAATTTTGGATAAAACCATCCTGAGCTGTATGGTTTTAACTGTGCTCACAGTTATCATAGATATTCATGTTTATGTAAGATTTTTCCCTTCCACACAGTCTATTTTTCCATCCTGCTCTGACCCTGTAGTCTCCGTTTCAGTATCAGCTCCCATTCATTTTACAGCTCAGGAATGGTGGCACCTGTGCACAGATAAGGGTCTTACCTGAGTGGTGAGCCACAAACAAAATCCAGCCAGCATGAAAAACAGAACTTGCTTTCAGACACAAACACCTTCAACAATGACAAAGGAAATACTGAAAAATTACTGATGAGRCAAATTGCTTCTTGGATGAAGTGCTCTTACTTGAGAATTTGTCCTGTCACTAAAATCCTTTTCCAAATTCATCTCATGCCTCGTGTCTGAAGAACAGATGAGCATGCAAGAGGTCTTGCTATTTGACAGAGACAAAATTCTTTATGCTTGCCTTCAGTTCTCATAATATCTTTAATTTTCTGCCTTTCACATTAATTCAGCTTGCAAAATTTGTTATGCAGATGCAATGCAAACCGCTGCAGCAGAGACCAAGCAGAGCAAAAGTTCCAACCAGAACCAAGTTATTTATTCCTCATTCTCAATAGCAAAACTGTACAGAAAAACCTGCAAACCCACTCTGACTGTGCCAGGTGAGCTGTGACAGGTCTGATTTTGCCACCTGAGGAGGTCACTGCCCTTTCACCAGSAGCATCTGCCCCAGATGAGTTCCTAGAGGCAGACTGGAGCCCCAGCCTGTGCTCTGAGGAGCAGGAGTCTCAGTGAGGTGGAGATGAGTTGTGCTGGAACGCCTGACTCTCATTCTCCCTTCCCTCTGCCCACAGTCAGGATTTCCTGAGAGCAGAATTGAGGGATATTTGTAGTGATCTGAAGAGAGGGGCACCTGGCTTGCCCTTGTTTGCCTTGTACTGGTCGCTCTGTGTCAGGCAACTCTTCTGAAAAGTCAAGACAAGCAATTGCTGTGAGCTGCCACAGGCTGTCCTCCTCACCTGCATTGTGTTCAAAGAGGGAAACAGCTCTCATCAYCTTTCCAGCACAGCACAAGTAATATGAAAATTTACAAGTGATTAAAAATCAGGAGAGGGAATGTTGAGGACCGTAGCACTCAAGAAAATTCAGTTCTGTTTAAGCAAGGCTATATATTTTTATGTTCATTAAGTTTTAACACCTCCCAGTCTCACCTCAGCAGATTTCATTTTCTTGGAATAAATTGTTAACATTTGTATAACTTTGACATGATGATTTTGGAGACTCTTTGAGAGATGGTTTTGCTTCAAAGCTCAAACAAGAGTGCTTGAGAGAATTTTTGGCTCAGAACATGGATTTTTTTTTTTTTTTTTTTAAATTGAATGTGCTTGCTGAGAACTCTGGCTTCCTGTACAAAAACAAAATTATGAGACATGAAAGCTTTCCAGATTTTGCAGTACTCTCACCTCTATCCAACTGGCATTCCTGAGGAGGAGCATCTGATTATTGTATGTTCAGGAAAACGGACTGAAGGAGAAAACTGGACAAAGCTCAGGTGGCTCTTAACTAAAGAATGTTGTCTTGTCATTATTTCTCTCTCTGCTTCTTGCCCTTACCAACCCTTTTAGTCGGTTGTTCTGGATGTTAGCTTGAATCTCCCCCACACAACTTCAGTTAGAGCTTTCCAASTAAAAACCACTATTCCTTGGCCTCTGAAATCATGTGGGAGATGGAGGAYGCAGTATAGGAATTATATTTTGCACTGAGAGAAACAGAAACCATGTCCTTTGCTACCTGGGAATTTAGTTCCTTGAGTTATTGAAAAAAAAAGTATATTTGAATCTGTACGGTGGTTCATCAAAACATATGGCTCTGTCGCATGTTAGAGAAAATGAAATCAGCTTCCTATTTCCTACTGGAAAGGGGTCAACATGCACAGAATTTCTTCTAGGACTACCCTAGAGAAGTCAAAAATGGGAAGAAAGGGCCAAAACTCACTCCAGATTGATACCTACTTGTCTGCATGAGAAAGAACCGTGGAGGGATAAGGTGGTAGGAATAAACTGTTGCCATTTGTCCACGGGCAYAACAAATGTGACAAACTGAAAACACAGTAGAAATGACCAGGATCCAGCTGAAAATGCAGCAGTACTCCTGCTGCTGAGGAAGAACCTCCGAAACGGGAAATGTCATGTKGAGATAAATGCTTGAAGCCATTGCTGTAGGCAATGCTTTAGATATTCCGTGGTACCAGGAGCTTTGTGGCTTTGCTCTTTCCTACTTACTCTGATTTCCCACTCATGTTTTCCTTTGTTCTGGTAACCAAGTGTCCAGACATTACTTGTATGGATCAACACTTTCAGACTCCTTTTTTCAAGCCAGCACCCTGGTTCTTTTCCTACTCTGTCTCCCAGGCTCAGTTCCCTGCAAGGTTTGGGACAAAACTACTTGCCAACCAAGGGAACACAGTATTCCTGTTATAAGGAAACCTCAAAGCTACACACTTGGCTCTCTTCCTTGCCTTTMATTTCTTCCTGTCCTATGTGTATAAAAAAAGTCGGTCTCCTAGCTCTTTGTGACAAGGATTAGGTGTAATAATTAGTGTTTAATAGTATGCTAGAAAAACAGGGAACAGGGTGCAGTGTTGGGGTCCTTCAATTAATCACGATGCTGATTATATATATATATATATATATATATATATATATATATTAAGGGTACTGTGTTGGTTTCATTAGTAATATTTATTTTATTGTATTTCACTAGACTGTTCCCTAGGATTTTTAGATACCTAACCAAAATCTGGGTGTGATGTGGGGTGAAACAAGTCTTGGTGTGTGCTCTGACCCTGTGCTCTGCCTGTGTGCATAGAAGAAAAGCAGAAGGATCACATGACGAAAGTCCGAGTTACTAATGCAGTCATAATTTCCTAATGGAAAACATACTCTCAAAGCTGTTTTCATACAGAAAATATGAAAATACTGTGCAACTATCCCAGCAGTTAGACACGTGGGTGCTTGTTGGAGCAAAAGGAGCTTGACAAATTACAAAATTCCTGCTCATGCATTCAGTATTTTGGTCTTAACACACAAACACACACGCTCTCTCACTCACACCTATCTGCAAGCAGAAAAGATGTGATATGTCAGAGAAGCTCTCGCTGTTTGCCAGAGGTCTTAAGAGGATCTTCTATTTCATTCGGTAGTAATGCCCTTTTTGTTGACAAAAGTAAATTGATGACAGGCAAGAGGGAAGCATTTGGTGGAAAAATTCTGTTGACCCTTCTCAGATTGAATTTGACCACAGAACAGGATACCAGCAGTTGCAGAAATGATAGATTTTTGTAATGACCGGCAGAATGGCCTTTTGGCATGTTTAAATGGCAATAAATTTCACAAGGAAGAGGGCAATTTAACTACTTAGGGCAGTGAGGATACTCTTTGTTTGAGGTGTAAATAAATTGCGGTTCATTAACAGTGCACATATTACGTTCACTGTGTAACTCTAAAGCAGGGGGTGTTAATATTTAATTTAATTTAAGCAGGTATACTTTGCCTGTTTGAGGCTTGGGCTTGGTGGGGTTTCTTTCACCTTGGGTAAAGATTTTTCGGGGCACTTCAATTTCCTAAGGCCCATCTGTATATAGCTTTAATAATCACAAATAAACCCAGGATGCATAGCAGAGTAAAACTGCTCGCAWGACTTTTCCAGTATCATTAACTGAGCCAATTGGTACCAATTTACACCAGCAAAGACTCCAGCTTTTAGTGTGTGGTGTTAAGTGCTGATTTCGTTCTGAGAAATGTGGGGAGCCAGAGCCTTGTGGGTTATGCCAGTGCAAAAGCAAAGGAGAGACACTGAATGAAGCACTGGTGGCAGAACCACAGTGACATTATTGCTGGCAGGATTTCTTTCTCRTCTTTTACCTTGACTCTGAAATTCCCCCTGTCCCTCACTCATTATTTTGGCACAGTTCCTTGCTGAACTCTGCTATTCAGGGRAGGGGGGAGGGCAGGGAGGAGACGTACCCAATACAGTTTGACATTTCCTCAAAAAGATTGTATTAAAATCCACTTACATTTAGAGCGCACTCTCATTTTGGAATGCTAATAAGCCATCGTTTCATCAAGGTAAAGGGAGCAAAATCTAATCAAGCCAAAGACCAGCTCGCCTTGCTGTTGACTGTGCTCCTGAAGCATCGTTCTAAAAGGTTGCTTTTAAGCATAGCTAAAAATGACAGACTTATCAAAAGTTTATAAATAACCATATCACTTGGCTACTTACCTCTGTCTGTAATAAGTGAGCCTTATTTCTTTATTAAAGATTTTGGGGGTGGTGAGCTTATATCCATGCTGCTGTTTACACCTGTGGGCAGCCATCCCCCAGGATCACAATCTAGTGATGGGAGGGCAGGAATATTGCTCCAATTCTCGACCACTGTCTCCAGTAACAGAAGCTTAGCCATGACTTGTCTTTTGGCTTTGAAAAACCAAACCTCAACAGAGGAGTCATTTTAAAATCTAGTAATAAGGACAAATAAATCAGGGAGAAGTGATCCCTAATAAACACCATTCCACAAGTCTTGTAAAGCAGAGACAAGGGCTTAACCCTGACATAGCAAAAAAGGGAAAAGGGATACAAAAAAGGGAAGTGCCAAAAAAAGATGGGTAGAATGCAAAAGTCTGGTTGAAATTGGTGGAATTGTTGAAATTGGTGATTTCTGTTTTGCDGAGGATTTTTTTTTTTTTTTTTTGTAGCACAGCACCTGAGTGTCTTGTAATGCTGTGCAAAACACTGTGGGTCCTGATTTCTTTACCTGCTCCTGGCATGGGAAAACGTGCTAGTGAGGAGTGCCACAGATCCTAAGTGGGCAGTTCTTACGGGAATTCAGTCATGGCTCTGATAATTAGGCTTCAAGCAGCTCCTTTAGACAAGGCATCTCCCTGTGAAAGTCTCCATTTGCACTGCAGCCTCTCTACAACTGTTCACGAATGAGTTCAGGCTGGTAGGGGGAGCAGAAGATTGGCCAAGCTAATAAATGGGTTCAAAGGCCTAGTTTGAACCCATTTATTTATTATTATTTAACCCCTAGTGMTGGGGTTATTAAGGTATGGCCTTTGGGTGAGACACAGCAGGTTGCTTACATAACATAAATTCAGAAAGGCATCGTGCAAACAGGGAGTGAATGTGAATTCCTTGATGAGAATATTTCATGTTTTCCTACGTGCAGGCACCTACAAAGTCATAAGGGACAYATTCAATCTCTCAGCTTCTTGTGAGCTTCCACCAGTGTCCTGCAGGCTCCTTGTCAGTGGCTCCTAAGCACCAGTTTAAGGACAGAGCACTTCCAAAAAGTTTCCTGTGGGTGATGCTGGTTGCTGTGGTGAGAGGGATTTGGCAGGGGGAGTTAGATCACTTCCATAAGGTTAACATAATGAAGCTGATTTTTTTCATGTATTTTCTCTTTGGAAGATTTCTCACCCTTCTCYCTGCATATAAGGTTTCATATGTACAACCAATCAAACTATTTTCCCCAGTGATTAAAGTCTGAGGCTGAAGGTTGCATTTAAACCAACTGCAGTTACATGGCTCACACAAATTCCTTTTAGTTCCAGGGAATAAAATAACATTATTGGCAATACATTCTTTTGGTTTGTTCCTTTTGTTCCCATTTAAGGTTCATACCCTCTAGAAAGTCGAAATTGCTACTTTTTATTACAATAGCATATTTTTGAAATGCTATCAGTGCATGGTGAAAGAGAATGAAGCACAGCATACTGCATTGTTCTGGATTTGAAAGCAGATAATAACAATACCAGTTGCTGAAAGCTTTTTGAGAGACCAAGGAGTAGGACAGAAAACCATTCCATAGTTGATGCCTCTCCTGATTCTAACCCRTGACCTCTTGAGCTTACATTTTATTATTTATTATCTGTATAAATGATTATTTATATTCACTATCTTTTATACTTATTGTTTATTTATGGTTATAACACAGTCATCATACAATATTAACCAACCTATAACACTGTCATTGACAGCTGTTTTTTTTCATTATCCTTCATGAATATTTCAGTGAGCYTGCCCAATTCTTCTAATTTAGGAAAGTGTTCCAAAGTGCCATGTTGGGAGGTCCTATGAATACCAAAGTATACTTCAAAATGCCATTCATTACATCTCCTTGGGCTGTTTTAGATTTGTGTTATGGCAAATGTGTACTGATGGGAAGAGTCAGCCAGACATGTATAATGATGGTGCTACTGAATAGTCTATGGTATAAACACCTCCAGCTCTCAGATGTTAATTTCCCATATAGAAGTCTGCCTCCTTGCTTTGCCTTGCCTTGCCTTGCCTTTCCTGAAAAATATTTTTTTTTTATTTTAGAATTGAATTCCTAAAAACTTCCATACATTAAATTATCTMTTGTTCACTGTTACACTTTGTTCACCCTCAGAAACAGAGGGGYTTTGCTGGATGAAACTTAGGTGTAGTATCCTGACAGTGCAAGAAGAACAGGAAAAGCTATGTAGTAGGCAATTTAGAGACAGGTTAACTCCTTTCTGCTGGAAGCTGGATAATTCCTGAGGCAGGAGAGTTTGTCATCTCCAGACCTCCTATGCTCTGCAGAGTAATTTTGGTGGAACCACTGTAGTGGCTGCAGTTACATGCAATCCAGCTTTATCAAGTTACACATTATCAGAGATACTCTTGTCAGTGGTTGGAGGAGGAAAGTTTCTTTTCCGTCCCCAAATCCACTCTTGCACTGGTTGCAACATAAAGAACCCCCTAAATTACCCAACTTGTCCTGGCTAGAAATCCTTTTCCCTGCTGCTCTCAGGTAGAGCTGTCATCCTACAAGTTTTTGAGCAGGGGTCAGGGTTAAGACAGGCTCAATTCGTTCTTGGGGCATTCCCAACCYTAAACACAGGGTATCCCTTCTTCTCTGATGATTCCTGTTGAACACTGTAGCAGCCCCTGGAATGATTCAGCCTCTTCCCGGTAAGATAATGCTTTTCCATTATCATGGCACCATAAGCTAACCCCTTGGGATGGGATCCTGTGGGGACAYRGGGCTCTGTCCTCATACTCTTCACRTTGATGCCCCTATGGACTTTGCTGGGAGCAGGCTTTTGGCTTTGGTGGAAATGAGGAGAGGAAGCGCAGCGTTGTTCTCCAGGCCCTTTGAAAAACATTCCATGGTTGGAGCACGCCAGGCGGATCGGCACAACAGACCAGATGTGTGTTTTGCAAATTAATGAAATGCCTTTTGAAATGCTTTTAAGTAAATGAGAGTTAAATTCACCCTAATTGCATTAGGCTCTGTGGAGAGCAGCATCCATTCAGGGTCACATCAGCCTGGGTTCCAGGCGCCTTTGGTACATTGTATGGAGAGAACAGAGGATGGATACCAGGGTGCCTGAGCAGAGCCTAGGTGCCTTCAGGTGTGGAGGGACAGTTCTGGGCACTCTCTGGAGTAAATGAGAGGTCATCTTTTGCCTGCCAGGAAATCTGAGTCTTGTGGGAGTAGAGCAGGGGCTGGGGCTGGCCCTGTGGGATGCTCTGTGTGCTGTTTYGGCAGGGGTGAGGGGGGAAGGTGAAAACACCGACTGGACAGTGCTGAGCACCCTCCAGGAACCTGCACCTGCAGACTTCATGGGAGCAGGGAGGCAGGCAGGGACACGGGGAGAGTGAGGGCAAAGTGCTAGACGGCTTCTCCATCACCAGGGCCGCCGCTTTCATCTTCATCGTGGTCCGCTCTCTTTTTTCAGATGGCACTCTGACAGAAGATTAATTCAAGTCAGCTGCTGAAAATAATTATTGCATTATGGGAGCAGTAATCATTATTTAGAACATGATTAAATATGTCTGCGTCTATTGACTCTGCCTATGATTTATGTATTTGTTTAGTCAATAGTCTAATGTAAATGATGTAATTAATTATAGATGGTGGTGTCAGGTCATTGGTAAAAACAATCTGATGAGAACAAGGGCTCTGTTTTTTCCTGACAGATGCAGAGGGAGGGCGGGAGGGACGGGCAGAGTTGAGGGAATTCCAGGGGAACTTTTTCATGTGTGAATGGCGGCTGGGATCTCAATTTGCATGTTGTCTTTCTCTTGTTCAGCATTCGTTTAGAAATTGAAATAACTTGTTAAGCAAAGGGGAAGGGAACACATGATTGCAAAGAGGACACCTGGGAGTAGTGACGGCGCACAGCTAAAGAGCCAGCTGCTCCCTAACACGAGAGAGCGTGCCACTATCATTTACCGCTTCATAAAATTAAGTGTTTTCCAAATTAAATCAGTAGGCAGCATGCAGGAAGACCTACTATCTCTAATAACAATTTTTCAATCAATATCGGGGGCCCGGCTGATCTGGAATCGGAGCGGAGGAGTCTGGGATTGGCTGGGGGGGAGCAGGGAGACAAGGAGAGGAGGAGGTTGGGGGGGATGCTCGAGTAGCACAGCTTTCAATCAAAGCAAAAGTTAAAAAAAATATATATGCATGGTGGATTCTCCATCACTGCGAGTCTATTCCCCATAGATTTTTCTCTTAACTGATAATTCGGTCAGTCACATTCCTCAGAGGGAGGTCACGGGTCACCCCAGCCCCTGTCAGGCCTCAGAGAAACCATTTCCATTTTAATGCCACAGCTATAATCTATCAAAGATGTGATGTACAAGATACAATGAATTTAAGTGGTCTTCATATATCACTGAGCTTTCATGCCTTCACCTGGGTAATAGTCTGAATTACTCTCCCTACCTCACAATCTGTCACCCCCAGTAAAATAACTGCCACGCGGGTGTTAATGGCAGGTTTGTCCAAATTGGGGCCGTGGTAGCCCGAGGCATTGCACATCATAAACTTTAGCATTCAGTGCTTAGCCCGGCGGTGTCAGCAATTGAAAATTATTCTGTAAATACTTCCGTGGCGCTGCTCTGCTCATGTTTTTATTTATGGCCGCTAAAACGAGCGTGGGGGGACGGCGCGGAGCACGGCTGCTGGTGGTGCTGTGCACCTCCCCACACACACAGCTCTGACAAAACTCTGGCTGCCAACACAGTTCTGCAGCAGCAACCCACCAGTGGACCCAGGCACAGGTGGGCTGATAGTTTCTGCAGCAAAGTCCGGTTATTTATCAGGGTCCAGTGGCAGAATTGTCTGGTCCGTACCAGCTAATGCCTGCAGGTTAAATGGAACCAGTCTGACTGTCCTGCCATAAGAAAACACGTGGAGGGCATCCCTGGAGTTCCAAAATGCGTTCTTGTGTTCTCAGATCTCAGGGAGGTCTCCTGAGTCACGGCTTGGGTAATGACTGTAATTGCTGGTGTAATTACATCTGTAGGAATATGGATTTCTTGCTTTCCTTTAAATGAGCCCCTGTGCTAAAGCATGGCTCCAGCTTAGCAAGCTTCTCTCCCTAGCCCAGGCTGCATGAGGACTGTTTGGTTGAACACTGAGTGACACCRACTCACTGACAGTAAATTATATTAAAAAAAAAATAAATCTATCCCATTAAATCATGTGAGGCCAAGGTAGGCCTGTAAATCAGAGCTGTTATGGAGGAAGGAGTGGGAGAGGAGTTCTGAAGAAGCACAGAGTCTTACAGAAGCCTCCCAAAGCTTTTCTGCTGTTAAAGCCATTCTGCTGTAAAGGCTTAAGTGGTTCTTCATTTGGAAACATTTAGAGGAAGAGGCCAGCAAAGTGTTTGGGGCTGGGCAGGAGGGAATGCAGGTCCCTGACAGCCGGGAACCACRAGCACTTTGCTTGACTCACCTCCATAGGGAAACCTGGGCCAGACACAAGCCCTGTAACAGAGCATCCACTTTGGAGGAAGCAAATATGGATTTTTTTATCCTGCTTTGTAGCTCTCTGTTGTATGAAGCTGAGAAAGGAGTGTAGAGAAGATATTTGTGTTAGGTGCAGTGAATGCGGTGATGCTCTCGCCTGGTCTGTGCTGTGAGCGTGGGCTGTTCTCCCACCATGTGTTTGGGTTCTATGTGGAACTAGAATTGCTTCCTACTGCAGTTATTTTCATACTGTAAATTAAAATAACATTGATGTTTGCTGATAGTCTGCTGTGAATTCCCTATCCTGATGAAGTTGTGTCTAATCCTATTTATTTCCAAGGTAGAAGTAACTGGTTTGGCACATGCWGTTAGTTACAGGCTTCCTTTAAATTACAGCTCTTATTGTTGTATTTGTTTACAAATAGCGGGTAAAAAGTGACTCTGTTCTCTCAGTAGCTGTTGTCCTTAGTCTGAGGCTGTCACCAAAGTCTTCCACACCCTGGCAAACACACAGTTTGTGGAAGTTTTGCTCTGCAGTAAATACCCAGGTTGACAAAGGCAACGTGCGCAGTGATAAAGTGCGAAACTCCCAGGCAAACTTTTTCCTGTGGGAAAAACYCCTTACCTTGTAAAAACTAACACAATGAGCACGGTTCTTCTGTGACCCCGGTGTTTGCTCACTTCAGAAGGCACAAAGCTCTCCTCAACCTTTCAGGGTCAAATCGGGCAATAAAAACCTGACTACACACTGGGGTTTCAGCCCTGCTCCTTGTGCTTGCTGCAGCCCTACAGSCCATCTCCTACTCTCCTGATGTTAATGCAGCCCAGAAAATATATATTAAGTTTTGTATTGTCCCAGATATTTCCAGAATATTTTACAAGGGGGATAAAATGCCCCGTTGTGTTCTATAAGGTAACATGCAGAGCAGTAAKTGCAACACCAAGGAAATGTCTAAATAAAATATATTTTTCATTATATTTTTAATGGAAGAAAACAATTATRTCCTTTAGCTACACTAGCTGAAGCATATACTAGATTTTTTAAGCACATCTTGGAGCACTTTCCYAAATCAGGATCTTGATTTCTAGCATTGGATATAAATTAAAATAAATCAAACTCTTTTCTCTTTTGAYATATTATGCTGATCTATGGCTTGGCTTTCATTTTTTCCTGTTAAATAGAAACCCACTTCATCATGAAATATATCTCTCATACTTTCTCCTACACAGTGAGAGAAAAACATTGATGACCATCGAGTGCCAGCCATTTCTCAAAAGCTTCCTACAGGTCTCAGGGAAGGAGAAGGAAAACAAATGCTATGCAAGTTCTACTTGTTCAGCTGTGAGCTGAATAGAGCAAGGAGCAGATGGAACATTGGAGTGGASAGATTTTGCCTCTGGTAGTCTTACATCCAGCTATGGAAAAAATCATTTTACTTCAGTTTAGGTGGAGATGGAATAAAGCTGATATCTCTCGTTTCTAACCAGATCGTGTTGTTTGAAGTGTGGGGCTTCAGACAAAATGCTGCATTTCTTGAGCAGCCCTCCTRAAGGTGAGCAATAGACTTCTTAGAGTATATAGTCTCTTGCTGCTCTAATTAAAACTTAAAATTTCCCACAGAATTTCAGGTACAGCTTGTTTCTTCGGAATTTTTTAGGAAACAAAGCTGAATCAGCTTTAGTCAAGGTATGAGGCAGGATAACATGGGCTCACAGTGGGAATAGCACAGCAAACCAAACCTGTCTGTCTGTGTCCTCTCCAAATCTGCTGCAGTTGGCCCCTGTCTAATCTTTATGCATCCCAAATGTCGGATTTTTAGACACTGAAATTTGCTGCCCGCTGTGCAACAGAGGAGAGCTGTTTGAGCTAAAGAACAATATTGGCAGAAGAACAAATGGCTTTGAACTGACTGTGAATAAATTTAAGCGATTGCATTATTTCTAACCAGCAGAGGAGCCAAGCTCTGGAAGAGACTTCTTATAGGAGAAGAAGGAGCAGAGCCCTGGCAGCTTTAAGATGAAGCTTAATGGGTTTATGAAGATAATTATATGACAGAGTCCTCCATATCCCTCTGAATAACTGCAGGCTGGGCTTCTGGACCCGGCTGCCTCTTCCAGCCTGAGGCACACCCACAGGGAAAATGGATGGGGTCTGTAGGTGAGGTGTTGGTGCTCCCAAGAGAGCTGCAGGAAAGCCCTGTTTCTCTCRGTTCTGCTTTCCTTTCCCCCTTTCTTGCTCAGGAGATGAGCCTTATGGATCTCCTTGGAGATATGTAGCTGCACAAACACGTGGRCTGTGGCTGGTGGACAGGGTCCTGTTAACCCAGGACTTCCATCTCTGTGTTCCTGAGAAGATGGGGAGATGCACTGGCCGTGCTAAACACTCCTGGCATTGTGATTTCTGGGGCAGAAGCCCCTGGGATCCCTTCTCACAGCAACTGAAAAACCCTGACAGGGCTGCTGGAGGTCCTTGCCCAGGCTCCTGCCCCATCCAGCTGGGTTTGTACCACCATCAGAGGTATGGTTTGCTCCTCAGAGACTCTAGCTTCAAGTCAAGGTGACATTATTCTCTTCTGTTTTCCTTCATCCCTGCCTTTTTAAGTGGGTGAACAAGGTCACTTGTACATCCTGAACCAACGACAGCCATACTCAAAGCAGGAGTTTGTCGTTTGGGTTTGCACTCGGAATTGAGTGCCTGGAGGCTGATGGGCCCCTGCTGCCATCACTGGTAGAAATTGTGAAGGGATCAGACAGTGCCTTCATTTTCACCCCTAATTATGGGAATTTTGGTAACTTGGGAGAGACCTATGGGACAGCATTGCTCCAGGCAGTGAATAGATGGTAGCCCTGAGGTATAAGCACCCTAAATTCCAGGTTTCAACATTGAGTCTTGGCTAGGAAGGATGCTGTCTGTTTATTCACCTTGCAGGTGAATTCCTGCTCTCAACAAAAAATATAATTTACAGTGTGTGCACAGGAACATGGGGCTCCCAGGCCCCACATTTCACAAAAGATCAATGCACACCGGGAGCTTCCCCTTTGCCTTTCTCCCAGCCTGGCTCTGCCGAGATGCATCAGCAYGTGGAGGATGCCTGGCAGAGATCAGAAACGATGAGGCAGCARAAACACAAGTATGAAAAAATTAGACCAAGCTACTGATAAAGAAACAAATTTAGTTTTCCCCAAGCCAASGACATTTTTATTAGGCATTTAGTACTTCAACAGGGCGCAGATATACAGCATATCTCTTTCTCAGAATTTCACCCTCAGTTCAGATGACAATTCATCCATAAAGCTCYAGTAATGTTTTTCTTTTAGTAGTGACACTTAACAAAATAATTAGGCAATTAATTGGCTAACTCCACAAGGAGCAGCAATTCTTTCTTTTACTTAAAACACATAAAAAGCTGCGTCATTTATTGATAGAGAGTCGCATAATATTCCATGGCAGAACAGCTCTCTGGAGACATTACTCTATATGCTGCAAATGCATTTTGAGAATAATAAACAAAACTCAGCTAGACCTTAAATAGGCTTGTTCCTGTATTTAAAAAATACTACCATTCAYTGCAATTATTTATTGTTCATCCACGCACAGATGACAACAGCCCAGCAAGAATGACTCGGCCTGAACCCCAGGAATTTACAGCTGCAAACCCTGTCCTCATACCAATACCTGCACAGCTGAACTCACACGAGCTCTGATTCAGCAAAGGGTATGAGCCTGAGCCTGGCTTTAGGGAGGGCAGCACGCTCCCASAAGCCCAAGCACATATTTCCAGAAGCTTGCTCAGTCCAAGCCTTCAGTGCTTCTTCCCCAGACACAGATGAGAAAATCTGTGGGCTCCAGGCCTCCCAGMCAGCAAAAGTGGCCACAGGCACCTATTTTAATGCAGAGCTTTAATTACAGTATTAATGCTCATTTTCAGATCAAGAGTTTGGCAAAGTTGAAAGTGAAGGTGATGCCTGTGCTGTTAGTTTGCTTATTTTCAGGTACTGCCCCTGACTGCTGAATAGAGTCAGGTGTGAGGTTTTCATTTATGCATCACACAGCAAAAATGTGATATTCTGGTTTGGTTGTTGCAAGTAGATRGACAGCAATTCCTTGTAAATCGCACATACCAGTTTAAAGCCCCTGTAAGGTTTAGTGTTGTATTTCATGGGTAGATTCTCTGGGTTTTGCTACTTAGTCTATATGGTCTTTAACCTAACACCAAAGTATCCAATCTTTTGGGCTAAGATACTGCTGTTATCAATATATTCAAGATACTGATTGTATTGGTGTGCAAACTCCTCCAAGATCAAATKAAAACAATCTACATTCTGAAAAAGATCTGGAATTAACACTACCCAGAATGGGAGGAATGCCATCACTGTGGGGCTGTCTGTGTTCCTGCTGTGCCAGGGGACATGTAAGAGAGTCATAAAACCCCAAACTCCCAGCTGGTGGCAAATCTGAATGTCAGGGCTGGTTGGAAAAGGCACTGGGTGGAAGTGCTGCTGCTGAGCTGTGTGGCTAGGAGGCTTGGAAGCAATTTAATTATGGGTTGGTTTTTGCTTTGCAAGAAAACCACCAGAAATCCCACTGTTGTCATAACACGCCACTGCAATGTTCTTTGTATGCTGCATTTTCACATTTCATTTTGAAATTAAACTCTTAGGTGCAGGGGGAGTTATTCTATTTCAACATGYTTTGCAATAAGACACTGAGCTTCTAAAACACAAGTTGGAATGTTACTTGGATCAAAATGTCAGTTTGTCAGAAACGGAAGGTTTTGATTAGATCATCCTTAAAATCATTATTCTGGAGCTTTATTTTGCAAAGAATTTGGCAGCGCTTCCTCCTCTGCGAAGCTAAACCAAATATTGAAACCACAGAGCCTTTGCAAACTCTACATCTGTCTCCGTGCAGCTCCGACAGATACACAGCTATTCTTTTTCCTTTCTTCCCAGATAAAGAGGAATTTTATTTTAAACGTGGGTTTTTTAATGCCTGAGAAAATAGGGCAGTCACAGAACCATGGCTTTAAACAAACTTTATTTGGGCGCTTGACTGGCTGGCAATTGTGGGCAATCATTTTAGCTGTCACAAGGCTCAGAGAAATGTGGGAGAGCTCTTCCATGAAATGTTTATATTTCATAAACAAAATGATGTGCTTAACAGTCAGAGTGATGGGAGGGTTCCGGCTAATGCATTTTCCAATGTGTGAGGCAGATTATTAATGCGCTCCAGTAGCTGTTAATTTCAGTTTGCCGGAATGATTTATGGGGAGGTAAAGGAGAGAGACATAATCTAATTGAGATCAGAATCACTGTTCTAGTAGAGGAGCACCAGCACGGACCCCGGACACAGCAGAATGATTAATATCTAATAAGCAAATAATCCGTTAAATTATTATAAACATTACTTTTGACAACTCTTTTGTTGCCGGGGGAGAAAGCAAAACATCCAGGGAAGGCTGACGAAACCCCGGGTAAATTTTTCAGGTGTTTCTGTTCTGCTGCATAAAAATAAAGGTTGGATGCTGAGGAGAAAGGAGTCGCCAGGTTAGGAGGGATCGTACTCCCTGATCAGTTGTAAATTGGTGGGGGAAGCACTGATGCTCTAATATGAACAACAATTGAACGATCAGAAGAAAATCTGGAAAGGGRAGGGAGAGGCAGGGAAAAYTCCTACAATGTCAGCATGATCCACGGCTCAGCTCGCAGCCAGCAGCTCCCTGGTCATTACTGCCCTYRTTAGTGTGTCCTGCCCATGGCCCTGCCTGCGCTGCCCTTTGTCTTAGCCACGAGCACTCGGGATCTCTTCGTGGCATCCTCCCAAAAGGGACTGGTGGCAGTGCTGATCTCCCTCCTCTCCAACACCCTGCCATCATTTTTGCCTTTTTCAGTGSTTTTGCGTTTAGTTTTCTTTACCCAGCAGGTGACTTGGATTTAGTCCTTCATCAGAGGCGCACGGGGAATCAGCATAAATAATTTTGGAGGGTGTTGGTGGTGTTTCTGTGGGTATGTGTGGGCRTCAAATTCATGTTAAAAAATAATTCAAGGAAGCCCAAAGAATGTGACACAAAGCAACACAAAGCTTTGGGCAAAGTGTTTCTCTCCTCAGTTTTTCCTCCAGAAGGAATTTTTGCAGGAGTAATTATTGTGGATAAACTATGCACCTGGTCTTCCTTCAATTCCCCTGCTCTGTAGGGTATTAAAAGTGTATTTTGAATTAGTCAAAACCAAAGGGACTTTATTTTTCATCAGATGAGAAATGATCCGTCAAAAGTCTTGTGTGGTTGAACAGAATGTTTTTCTTGACCAAAAATTAGGTTCTTCATTTATTATCAGGGGCTTTTTTATCAAATTAAATAYGTTTTAAAGAAATAAATACTTCCAATAAAAAAGAATATGAGCACATTGAAAACATTAGCCAAATGTTAACCATTCTTTTCTGTGAGGATGTATATTGATTTCAATAAGATTTGGCTTYACTTGGATATCTTTGCCTTTTCTTCTTCATCCCACCCTGCTTTCCCATGGCCTGGTCAAGAGAGTGTAGGTCTGGGGAGAATGTGACTGAAGCTCAGTCCTGCTGCCAGAGCTGGGGGCTCTGCTCTCCACTACCCAAGGCAAGCCCTGGGAGAAGCAGAGGAGGATGCAGCATGTGTGCAGTTGAAATTTCTGAAGTGTTTTCATCATATCATGAGGTGGTTTTGGCAAATCAGGTATCCCAAGGCTGTGCACCTGGGAGTCTTGGAGCAAACAGCCTTGTGCTGCTGTGAATTGTCATTGCCTCTCCACAGAAAAAAAGTTTCATCACTGCCAGACTTATCCAAAAGAGCCATGTGTCCCACCTGAGGCTGGGCTTCTGAAAGGAAACAGTCTTACATCACTTATTTGTTTGTTTAAATAATGCAAAATCCCAAAAATAAGATCTGGAGTAAGAACAGTTAAGAACATAAAAGAGTGAAAGATGGAGTAGCCTGATTCCAGTACCAGAAAAGAAGACCTAGTCACCAAATACAGGATAACAACATAAACATCAAAACACTGGCTCTTGGCTCATAGTTCTCTAAACAAAAGTCTGCTTTACATTAGCAASATGAATAAGACCTACAGGCTTTGAACTGGAATACAGGAATTCTCGATTTGAGTCACTGATATWAATCGCATTTTCAAGGAACTTCCTTTCCTTTGTTAAGCCTCCAGTTCTCACTGTTAATGTTTATTAAATAATCTTTATTATAATGATTAATGACTGATGATTATAAAATCATCATCATCATTATTATTATAAATCAGTCTTTCAGCTGGCATGGGGAGACAAAACCACAACTTTCCTCATTTTCTTGCTCAAGGGAAGCCTCTCTGAGATAAACTCATGAAGAGAAGTTAGTTCAGCATCCATAGGATACCTCAAGAAATTTTCTGTTAATGCAGCACCTCTGCTGTCTACTGTGTCCCAAATCATGCATCTCTGAAGAGGGTAACAGAAGGATTTTAAAGGGCTTTTCTAGACCTTGTTTTTCTGTTCAGCTTCCACTTCTTGACAGAAACTTTTCATGGCAATGAAAGATAATTTCTTCTCATGTTCTTACACTCTGGCAAGCAGAAATTGGGCTGATTTTTATCGAGCTGTAGGTCAAAGCAGAGGGATAAGGATCCAGTTGTGTCCCTTCCCGTCCTCCAGCCAGGCCATGCAGCCATACAGGTTGTCCTACARTGATGCTCTTACACAGAGGCAGGCACTGTAAGTGTGAGACTGCTGGGAAAGCAGCACCTTTCATCCTCAAATCAGGCTGACACAAAGTCYACAAAAGTCAGGGGAGAGACTGGCTCTCCCCATCACCTCAGGGTTTAAACTCYTTAATGAGCAACACTGGTAAAAATGCAAAAATAACAACATAAATGGCAAGAACATGCATATTCTCCCCCAAATAGCAGGGGGCATTCAGCTGTAGCCAGGCAATGGAAAAGTTATTTGAAATCCTACCATGTTCTCYCTGGGTTAACTCAGCCCATGACCCAATGTGCTGCTCATCCTAATATTAACTCTGAGAATCTTTTCTTTCAATCATGTGGGTTCTCTGTTTGTTATTGTGGCTGTTGCACTTGGCTGTGCTGGCTGTCCCACAGCCTCGCTGGATCCACGTACACACCCAGCCAGCCCTCCCCAGAGCAGATGGGACCTGCAGGGCTCCTGCTTCTCTTTAGAGGCTCCTGCCTGAGCTGAACTGAAGGTAGCCTGCCTGYAGACAGGCCAGAMAAGGTCCAAACCTAGCTGGGGTGAKATATGAGACACAGGCACTGATYCAAACATCCTGCRAGACTTTCAGCACTTTCAAGGCTGCCACATAAGGCTAAAAACCTTCAGGTGCTCTTTGGTCCTCCTTGGCAGGACTGCAGCTTCTGCCCACCCCACCCTCAGGAACAGCCAGGTGAAGAAGTTTTTAAATCACTGGCTGCTTCAGGTAGCACCAAAGCCTGGCCTCGATGCACTGCTGTTCATCACAGRTCCTTCAGGACAACATGGGCATCTTATCTTTCACGTTAAAAATCCTGGAATGCCAAGCTGCATAGGAACAGGCTTGTACATTAGGTCACTTGGGATCATCAGGTTTTCCTGCTAACCCCTGAGACTCTGACTCATTTCATTTCCTAGGTGCCAGGTGTTGGCATTCTCTCCTGCAAAAGGTGCATTCTTCTCTTATCTCCTTTCCAATATTCCCCGTGGTGTATTTGACACCAGGAAAAAGAATGTGTGAAGTAATGGTCACCCTTTAGATTATCAGGCCTGGGAACAGAGGCCAGTTTATTTGCAGTGCAGAGCATTTAACTTCCTGGTGCTTCACAAAGGCTGAGAAAAGCATGTTCAAAACATACAGAAAGTGTTAGTTCATGACCCTCTAGGATGAATYCCTGATATGGCAACGCATGGAAATAATGTTTTACTTCAGTAACATCAGCAAATCAAATGCTGTTTAATATCTGACCCAATATATTGAGGAAAACTCTGTCAATAAATTACTCCATTGGTTGTGAAGCCAAGTTGTGTTGCATGGATTTATTTCATGGCACTTACACACAAATAGTATTTAAACAGAAGCAATGGAAAGTTTTAGCTTAGTAACTTAGAAATTTTGAAAGAAAACTTTGTTGGATTGGACTTATTTCAGAAGCAGAGCTGGAGAGAGATGTGCAGGCTTAACAGTACCATTTCTGATTTGGCCTGGGGAGATACCTGACTGTGTYAAGGATCATGTGTCCCATAAAAATAATTCTTCCAGTAAGACATGAAACTCAGGGCTGTGTGCATCAGCACATAGTATCACTTTCAGATTATTAGGGTCTCCACAAACCTTAGTRGAAGCTGGATTTTACCTTAAAAACCCAGAAATACAGTTTCTAGAAGTGYAATTCTTCTTCTTCTGAAACTGTTCCCATTGTAAATTATGGGGCTAACAGCTGGCTTCCAAAGAAGCCAACTATTAATTAATTGCATGTTCACTACCCTGCCGTGTGTAAATCAATTTGAGAAATAAGCAGTCTCCTACTATACAGCACAGACACTCTACACAGGGAAGTAATTTAGGGTGGATGTCAGCTTGCTTGGAAAGGCTTCTTTACTGCAAACAACACAATGAAAAACTCTTACACAAGGGAAAGCTTCCCCTGGTCCCTGTTGGTGCTGACAGAAAAATCCTATGGCTCCAGCAGTGAAGCACAACCAGTGCTGTCATTCTTGCACAAATATCAGTATCAAGATAAATTATTGTCCAAACAAGTTGATTTTGCCAACAATGACACCGTAGATGATGTGCTGTGTGACCAGATTATACCCTTGAATCAGGGGCATACGTTGTTAAGGATTTTATGCTCTGGGGGTTTTAGTCCTCGCTTGGAATCTCTTCACTATTCACATTATGCTGGTAAAGCTAGTGGGAGATTATTTCAGTTTTCATCCCATGTGCCTCAAGTTGAGGCATAATACACWTCATGACTCTCTTTGTGCTAGAAAACTGAGAGAATTGCCTTGGTTTTCGGCAGAGCTTGTGAGTCTAAATCAGTGGCCCTACTGAGAGCCAGCTGAAAACACGCTGTGTCCATTCCTGGATSTGCTGTAGTTACTTCTCACCTGCACTAGCAGGGAGACAACTATTCCTTCCCTGAGTAGCAAAAACTGTATTTCAGGCTTTTTTTCTCCTGAATGAGGAAAAACCAGAAGTCACAATTCTGGTTGTGCTTGTTTGGCTCTTTTCTGGGAATGTGGCCTGGAGGGAGTGTTTGGAAAACTAAGGATGATGTGGGCCCATTACTAAATGGAGGGGGGGACCCTGTAAAGGAGGACACGAGAAGGTGGAGTTACTGACACTTTCTTTGCATCAGCCTTCACTGACAGGACCAGCCCTCAGTAATCTATGACCCACAAAAGCAGGGTAAAGGGAATGTTGGAAGGAAGACTTTCCCCTGGCCAGGAAGGATTGGGTTAAAGAACACCTGGGTAAACTTGGCATCCATATGGATGGGCCCTGACGGGATGACCCCAGAAGTGCTGAGAGCTAGTGGGCACCGCAGTGAGGCTGCTCAGCCCCATCTCACAGAGTCTGTGGTGACCAGGAGAGGGGCCTGAGGGCTGGGCCAGGCTCTGCTCGGTGGTGCCWGCARCAGGGCAAGAGGAACAAGCTGGAAACCATGCACGGGAAGTTCCATCTGAACTTCTTTACTGTGCGGGGAGGGAGCACTGGAGATCTCCCCGAGAGGGTGTGGAGTCTCCCTCACTGGAGATAYTCAAGAACAGCCTGGACACAGTGCTGTGCCATGTGCTCTGGGATGACCCTGCTTGAGCAGGGAGGTTGGACCAGGTGACCCACTGCTGTCCCTTCCAGGCTGACCCATTCTGTGAGTGTCATTCTGAGTGGACCCTGGAGCTCAGACCCTTTTCCCATACTTGCTCCCCTCTGGAGCCCAGCAGTGGGTCTTGCTGCTCTGCTCTGCCCTAGGGGACATGTAGTGATCTCACAAACTGACCCACTGTTTTTCCTAAGTGAAACTCACAGCCTCAGTGTAAAACCTCGAAGAGCTAAAGCTCAGGAGCCAACAGTCATTTCCTTCAGCTACAACCTGCCCAATCCACTTTGTCAGTTCAAGGAGAAAGAAAATATGAGAAAACTATCAAGTTTTAAGTGAAGCATTGTGAAGTAGTGGAGCATAACTGSACAAACCTTGTTTTCTAGCAGTAGATTGGATTATCTGTATATTGTACCATAAATGGGTTAGGAGTACAAACAGGATGTGCCCTGATGTTTTTTCATATCATTCTTTCGCCGTCTTCTTTTCTTTTTTTCTGTAAATCATGTGTCAGGAAATCTTTGRCAAACATTATTTCCATACTTAAATTGAGCAATGAATTGAAACTAGCAAAGGAAAAGGGGAAGAGAATATATTCTATAGCTGTGCCTTTTAAATTGCTTTATCTATTGATAGTTTTGTCCCATGCAAAATGCAATTTCAACAATATAGAAAGCACAGACTGAAAACTGAGCCCTAATTAAATCAGTAATGTTTCATTATTTCATGTGAACAATGCGAGTCTAAAGTGATCTTTCCACAGARAAATTAAATCAAGTTCCATGTGAAAGTCTGCCATTTCAAATATATTTCATATCCTGTGTTCCTAAGAGGTTTGGGYTGCACAGAAGAGGACTGTGAGCTGTGAGAAAGCCCCAAAAGCAGGATTCCCAGCTCCCCATCACATCAGTGCCCACCATGGAGCCGGGGAGCTCCKAGGGTTTTCCAAATGCAGTACCAGGGTAATATCCATGGATACAGGAGTGACTTCCCTCTAAGAAATGTAATTGCAGCCCATGCTAAGTTAACAAATAGTTCTTTTTAGATGTGTAGTTAAAGTGGAACATGATTAAAAACTGCCTGGCTTATTGTGAAATTCAGCTGCATGTGCTCAGGGTGTGGGTACTGCCCCCCACTGTGCTTCAGTGATCCTGGCAGGAGGCAGGGCTTGGGGTGCTGTCTGCAAACATGTTCCCTGCTCCAAAGCCATGGGATTTATCTCACAGCTTCCAAATGTACCATCAATACCACAGGGAGAACTCTACCTCAAACTCTGCTGCAGCTGGTGAGCACAAACCATCCCACAGGCTGGGCCTTGCAGCTGTCACCCATAAATATCAGAGGCCTTGCTGCTGGCTCTGAGAAGACCTTCCAGGAATCTGCCCAGCAGTCCTAGAGGGAAGGAGAGCACTGTTGTCTATTGCTTCAGGTAACTGGAATTTCAGGTGACAGCCCCTACATGGCATCCTGCCACCAGCACGATGTCACCACCAGTGACAGACATCTGTGCCTGACAAGGCTGTGGAGTGGCTCTTCTTCAGACCCTTTCATGTGAAAATTGGAGCTGCCTGTGCCTGTTGCATTTAATCCTTCTTGCCAGTGGCGTGGTTCTTCCTGCTGGTGGTGAGGAARCAGAGCTGTGCTGGTGCAGCAGGCTGGCAGAGCTACAAACCCCACAGCTGCCCCTCTTCCCAGTCTTCTGCACTTCCAGAGCACGGGGCATTTCCACACCAATGCCAGGCAAGAGGGAAAGCACARTGGGACCCAGAGATGTGCATTAGCAAACTCCAGCAGCAGAGTCCCAAAGTCACCCAAGCACACTCACCCCACTAATCCACAATTTGTGATTCTGAAGAAAAAGATGATGATGACGGCAAAGAAGGGGGAGTTCACAATCCACAAACCAATTTGTGTTGTTTCTGCAACACTGCAAAAGTGCGACTCATGAATATGCTAATGAAATTGCAATGAGAGTTTTGGCACCATTTCATCACCTCAGTTAGATTAGGGAGCAATCACACCGTGGGTTTACATGTCTTTGGGAACTGCTGGGGAGGGGGGGAAATAGATSTGCAATATTTATAATTCAACAAAAATTGCACTGCCTCTACCATAAAACAACAATAACGACTGTGAATTACGAAGAAATGTCTTTTGGGCAAGCCAAGGGCTTGTTGGTAGGACCACTCCCCACACTGCTGCACTGGTACAAAAGTCTCTGCTCCCAGAGGAACACAGTGCTGTACTGCAGTCRCCCTCAGTGGGAGCAAGAGGAATCTCAGAAGCAAGCACGAGTACAGAAATAAACCCACAAATCAGATTGCCTGCTCCTGTGAATAATCCCACTGTGATGAGATCTTTCCTTGTGCCATTTCAGGTGAAATGGGAAATGCAAAAGGTGCATTTCCTGCAGCAACCTTCTGGAGTTTTATGCCAGCCTCTACTCAGCCCCTCTTCTTGCTTTTTTATGGGCAGTCATAAACCCTCAGAGGAGCTGATCCCATATTTAGTTTAACTCTTTTATTTCTGAGGCCTGCCAGGTAGGAAAGACTTGGGCTTCAGGCCACCTTTTAAAATCTTCGTGCTTGCAGCTGGTACCGTGAGTAGAGCATGCCCAGAATGGGATGGTGCTGCTTTGTACCAAATGATGATTTTTTCCCAAGAGGCTTCTGCGGTGACATTTCCAGAAGTGATGGCTAGTTAAAAAAAAAACAAAAAAACTTCAGAAATGGGGAAACACCGAACCCATGGCCACTGATGGAAATTTTCATGAAGTTTTTAAGGATCCCTATGCACTGATTTGTTCAGGGTTTTACACGTGCAGCCTGGGGCTATAAAAACAAATGGCATTGTTGTCATACAGGAAGGAGAAAAGAAATTCCCCAAACCTGGTACAGAAGAATCCATCAGTGCATGAAAAAAGGGGTGAAAGGCACCGTAATCCACTCTGAGAGTCATTTACCTGTTTGATACCTGGCAGGTATCTGGGACATCTAGTACTATCACCCTTGCTGGTTTATTTACTAACCATCATAGTTATTCTTTTCATTACCTCCACAGCGTAATGGTTATTTTATGAAGGCTCATTAAATTTAATGAGACACCACCAGATTTTATTGCCTTCTAATAAAATGGGTAGGGGGAGCTGTTTTCTTTCTGATTCATGCAGCTCCAGAGTACCTTAAAATAGTCAGGTATTCAGCTGGGTTATGAGCAGGGCCCCTGACATTGTTTCTGGTGGTCTCCTTGGGGAACACCAGCGATTAACAGCTATTCAAATAAAGATGTGTGCAGGGATGTGCCTAGATAGGTAAAGGTTTATTTTRCATACACACCTATTTTATATATTTTTATATATACATATATATATGTGTGTAGGTGTGTGTATGTTAGATGTGGGTAATTCTTTTCCCAATGGGAGACACAGTTCTACCAAAATAGAAAGGTATTGTTGGAGTATGTGATCAGGAGCTTGTCAGCCCTCAGAGAGAAGACACTTGCCAAGGTCCTCAGCAGGCAACCTGACCAAGCAAAGATAGTTTCTCCTGGCAGAGAACCAGATTCATGACTGTTTGGCTTATTCATTTATTTCTTGCACATTTGTCCATTGGAAGTATTAATTTTATCTTTTTTTAAGTGTGGGAGGTAGATCTTGGAAAACTTTGTGAAAAAAAATGCTTAAAACCTACAAAGAAACTAAGCAACAGTCTTTTATAAATGT
>NW_026623337.1:1645056-1655910 GCF_030028575.1 Malurus melanocephalus | reverse complement strand
AAAAAAAAACAAAAACCACAACCAAAAACTGAAGTGAGCTTCTTTATAAGCCAAGATGACTGTGGAGGGATAGCTTTGAATTTGGTGATTGTGTTGTAACTTAAGTAACAGAACACCAGATTTAGGAAGTGAAGGCTCTCTGAAAAATGTGTAGTGATGCAGCTTTGCTATCTCCCAAGTGAGCAGCCTGAGGAAATGAAACTCTTCCATATAAAACTGGTTGAATTATTCATTATAAATAAATTATCCAATAAATGTAGCCCTTTCAGTGATCATAAATAACTAACAACCCCATCCTGATTTCAGTAGATGGTTTTGGTGCACAGAAATATGTGCAGAAGGGGCTGTTTCTTTCGCGGGTGCCTCACTAGGTATTATTGTGCCATTCACACTYCCTGCTTTTAAGGTGAAAATAACATTAGTGACCAGGTGCTGTGAACTGATAATTCAGGTTTTCATTGTTTTGTCTGGCACATAAGCTCCCCAGCTCTCTCTTCTTCACTTYTTTCCCTCTGGTGACTTGCCTGGTGCTCCAACACCTTCCTGTGTCTGTATCTCTCAGCCCCTGCATGGCTTGCCTTTCCTGGTGACTCCAGTCATGCTTCCATGGCAAGTCAGAGTGGGGGATTTTGAGTCCAACCCTGGTGGTCTTGGGCAATTTTTTGTWGTGGAAATGTAAATCAGATAATTATCCCTGCGTGTCAGTGATTCTTCCAGTACTTGTAGYCTAATAATCAATACAAACCCTAATTTCTAGTCTGGTGTTCTGGCTTGATTTTAAATGCTGAACTGACTAGGAATTTTCATTACAATGCAGGATTTTGCTGGAAAAAAAATATCTGCCAAGCCACATCTTTCCTCTAGAAACCATAATTTGAGTTAAATTCTCCCATGGAAAGTTTCTCTGGAGGAGATTGGAATTATACATCCAGTTTGGGAAGACACARGGGATAAGATTGATTAACTAGAGGCCCAGCAGTGAGGGTATTWCCCTAAAAAGAAAGGATGTCTGGCCTCTCTGCTCAGCTCTGATGTAGYTGCTGACTCAAAGCTGAACAGCTCCATCCAGAGAGAAGCCCACACCAGAGTATCCTGCAGCCCAGCAGCGAGGGATTGCATGAGAGGAAAGAGACACAGATAGAGGTCTTTGTTTTTCCTCAGGAGGATAATGAGGTGTGAAACAAAGTCTCTCATTTCTGTGGTCTCTCCTACCTGTGCTTGTTTTTTGGTTTTTTTTTTTGTTTTTTTTTTTTTAATTATCTTCTCAGAAAAATACTGTATTTGTCAAGCGCAGAGTGTGAGGTATTATGAAAGCTCAAAAACACTTGTCAGATCAGAAACTGCCTTCCAGTTTGGTTCGGCACTCATAGGCACAGTACCGTGAAGTTTTCCAGGTGAGGCTTGCTGGCTCTGTGAGGTGGCAATATCMTTCCCAGGAAAGTGCCTCACTGTCCATAAGCCCTCCAGCATGCACATTTGGACACTGAGGCTGGTGTTCCTCAAAGCAGAGCACAGCAGCCCTGGGCTCTCTGCGACGGGACAGAGGAAAGAACAGCAGGAARCACCAATCTCACAAACAAAAAAATAATTCAAACGGACCAAGCGCTGCATTTATGCCTTGACAGTGCAAAGCCAGAGGAGATCCTGTAACTTGATTTGTGGAACTGACAGCAAGATTTCTTCTCTGATGTACACCCTATATCCTTATCATAAAGGCAACAGTTAAGAGGTATATAAAAAAAACTGTCTGTCCTCATTAAAGTTGAGTATAGTCTATTTTTGCTTTAATGCAGTGATCTAATTAACCTTTAGCCAGAATTAAAATGACCTTGAATTGGCCTTGTGACCTCCAGTGCTTAATGTTGTTAACTTTAAACAAGCTTTTTGGGGTGGTCAGAAGCAGCATCTGTTAAAATGGCCAAAAGGTCGAATCCATTTACTTAAATACACCTCCTGCACGCATTGCTGGTGGGTGTGCTGCCTGCATTTATAAAGGGGATAGAAGACGTAGCTTTGAGGATAAAGGGCAGTTTATCTCCGAGAAACTGTGAGGAGGATGAAAAACGTCTCTGAAGATGTGTTTTCACCATCTCGTTTTATTTTCTTAAGCAGTAAGCCTCTTCTGGTTTTAAAGTTCTGCTGTGTGCAAATAATTACAGTGTGGATAACGATGCTGCTCGGTGAGCTCTGCAGCTGAGGTTACTGTTTGCAGAGGAAAGTGTGAGGCCGATGGCCACTTTATCTGGGCCAGGAGGTGCCAGGTGTAGCAGCAGTGTCACGTTTTGGGCTGAGGTTTATGTTCCGAGAAATAGGTGCTGGTGTTTAAAAAGCAGGCGATGCCCTGTGTCTGTGCCCAGTTGACCACCCGGAGTAAAAGGTCCCTGACAGAAATTACTTTAAAAACCAAAACCAAACCGCGCTGTCAGGGCGAGGAATTTCAAAGGCAACATGTGAGGATTTAGATGAAAACGATCTGTTCGGGCGCCTCCTCTGACGGACATTAAGGTGTTGGGACGTTCTGTACAGAAGTCGTTTTGGCTCTTGTCGTGGTGCACGGCCCCGCGTGTGGCGGTGCCGCATCCGCCGGGGGCACCGCTCCCGTCACCGCGACAGCGACATTACCGTCGCTAACGTTGTCGGTGTCGCTGCGGCCGTCCCGGTTCCCGGAGCATTTCCCGAGGCTGCTCCTTTCTTCCCCCGCGCAGCGCCGGCCCTCGCACGCCCGCTGTTCGCAGTACATTACCATAGTACATTAACATTTGTAATGCGGCGATTATTTTACATAATCGATACCATCAAGTTCCTTTTCTTGGGGACCCTCGTGTTTATTTACACTTATTCCACACACGTCAGTTTCCATCAGGAGCAAAACCGATTTTCTCGTCCTACCTCTGCTCTCGGSATAACCTTAACTCACCGTAAATCTACCGGCGCTCCCGCCGCCGTGAGCCCGGTGCGATGGGGGGCTGTGGGGAGCGCCCCGGCTCCTCTGGCCCCAAACCGGCCCGAAACGCAGCCGGACGGGAGGGAACGGGGCGGCTGCGATATTAATTGTTGTTATTATTGTTTATTATTATTTCTGTTGCGGCGGTTTCTGTTTATGGCGTGATGCATTTGAGCCCAAACACATTAGGTGCATTATTCATTGGGTACATTTGTCAGAACATGCATGTGTATAAAGAACTAATGATCCATATTAAATTAATGACGCTATAAAAAAGAAAAATACCCCATACATGCAGTTTATGACGGCAACTCCCGACTTTGATAAACCATAGAAAAGACTTAATCAGATGAAGCATTGGACTGTTCCGTCTCCAAAATTACATTTCTCGAAATGTGCTTGTACACAATGTTGGTTTTATTAAAACAAATTAATTCAGTCATTAAGGAATCATACGGCAAGTGTCTCATAAGTCAGGACCTCCAGTGTAACAAATTGATTAAATGACTGTGTAATAGTCTCTTTAAACAAATCTAGTGTAACAAGTTAATAGATCTGCTCAATTACCATGCTGGGGTGATGAGGATGTGGGCAACTCTCTCATTAAATCCGGGATAGACTTGGGGGGGTGCGGAGGGGAGCGGCGCGGAGGTGCGTGTCGGTGGGGCAGGGCTGCGTTCCCGCAGCCCCGGAGAGGAAGGGACCGGGATAGGGGCTGGAGCCGGGACCGGGCGGAGATTGCTCTGGGCAGGGCCGCCCCACGATCSCGCCGGCGGGCTTCTCCTGACACCCCAGAGCCGGGGGCGCGGGCTGAAAATCTATTACCCCGCTGCCATTTTGTTAAGTGTTTGCTCCCCGTTGTGACCCTGCCACTTTATCTGTTGATTTTTATTTTCTGAGTGCATGTTGCCCATATGTTACTCTAATAGTTGCTATAATTCTTGAGCAATAGGGCTCGTATTTTACTGAGCTGAATTAAAAAGAATGCACTTTAATAAAAAACCCGAGCAATACACTAATGGCTTGACATTGATGTATTTGCATAAAGATGAATTATATGGGCTCGCTTGACACGACTTTTAATAAATGATCGAGGACGTTATTACAGGGATGCACTTGGGTGTGCGGAAGCGGGTTATTGCCGCGGGGCCAGTGCCAGGCGCCCCCCGCAGCCCGCCGGCCCCGGAGGGCAGCGCGGGCACCGACCGGCCCCACCGAGCGCCTCCCGCAAGCCCYGGGCCTCCGGGCAGGGCTTGAACCTCAGGGGGATGCGGAGAGGAGCGGTGCTGCCCGCTCGAGCCCTTGTATCAACAACTTTATTGTTCTTTACCACCCGCGGGTGCGGTGCGGGTGCGGGGTGTCCGCTGCTCCCCGCGGCAGTGCAGCCATCGCCTCCTCGCCGGCAGATGTTTGCATCCCTCACGGAGACTTGTAACCGCTGTTGGAGACAGCTGGCAAACGCCGCCAGAAACGTGTATCTGGGAAATACCTATCGGTGCAGAAGGTAAAGGCGGAGCTGCAATTAGGAGGGAGCAGTTCGTCTCACTTTTTAATTTGYGGGTAGCGGCGCCGGCTCCGAGCAGCGCATCCGCAGCAAGAGCCCGTGCCTCTGCCAGCGGCCCCGATGCGGGAAGGGGCTCGGAGGGTCCGGGCCGGGGGTGAAAGCCCATCACCCACATTTTAAATAAATCCAGGGGTTTCTGGCCTGCGGAACGACTCGTGTCCCGAGGGAAGGGTTGCCTAAAGCCAAGCTTCGGGGCGGCTGTCAGGGATACAACGAAAATCTTACACGAAACAACATCACGGCAGCAAACGAAGGGAGAGAGGAGGGAAAACGGTGTCTATGTAATATGGGAAGCGTTAAAAATTAATAGCACTGAGAGGTGATGAGCGGTAACGGGATTTCAGGTGCTCATAACAGGAGACCACGCKTGAGGAAAGAGGTGGGACAGATCATCACTCGCTGGATGGTCGCGCTGCTCCCGCGTGGACCCCAGGCTGGGCATCCCTAGGGCAGGGTGTAGGCATTGCCTTGCCTGCTGTCTGCGCCCGGGGGCTCTGGATAGGATGTGCTGTTGGAATGAGAGAGCCCGAAGGCCTCGGGGCTGTGACAGCGCTGGTGTAGGGCCTTGTTAGGGACTGGGTGATGGTGGCCTGCGGTCTGGATTTCCYCCCTAGCTCACACACCCCGAGTAGCCCCTTCATCACCCCTCGGGCGGAGAGCTCTTCCTTTCCCCCTCCCTGCGGCTGCTCCCGCCCTCCCGCCGGCCGTAGGCGTCCCCTTGTAGCCCTGTGACACGGCGGTGCGGATCCTGCCCGCGTCCATATGTCCCGCATCCATATGCATGTCTCCCACAGGAACCAGCTGCCGGCCGGGAGCGGGGTACGGGCAGCGGGGTGGCCCCTGGCCCCGCTTTTGCTCCCTGTACCTTCCCTCCATCTCTSCGCGCAGTCCCCAGGTGTCCACGGCTATTGCAGGGCACGGAGTGGGTCCTGCGCCTGGGGCGCTTCTGCGGGGGAAGAAAAAGTTTTCCGTCTGCCCACGGTGATTGTCACTGGGGCTGGAGCGGGATCGCAGCGGTTCCCTTTGTGAAATACCTCCAAAAAGTAGAGGCGTTGGAAAAGCAGGGAGGGTGTTTTGTGTACCCCGGGTTTGCACAGACAGCAACTTCTCCGGCGGTATCTTCTGTAACCCAGAGAAGGCACATGGCAGGGACTGAGGCAGASCCAACCCAGAAACAGCCGCCTCTATTTCCCCTGAGCCGGGAAATCCCAGAAACAGTCGCCTTTTTTTTTCCACTGAGCCTGGAAATCCCGCGCACGCACGCAGAAGGGAGCGGGGTTTAAAACCGAGGGCTCTGTGACAGAAAGAAGGGAAAACTAAAATCTGTGTGCGAAGGGAGCTGTCGGGACCGGCCTGCGGTGGTCTCTCGCCTCTTAGGCAGGGACCGCCCGTCCCCCTCCGCGGCCGCGCAGCCGGAGCCCGCCCGCTGCCCACGCGTGTGCGCCGCCGCTTTCTCCCCGCGGGGGTTTCGGCCCGGGCCCGAGTGCTGGGCGGCTGCCGGGGAGCGGTCCTTCCCTATGGACATGGCTGTGCAGCACTTTTTTAATGTCGTTATCGCGGAGTTTATGCAGTTCCTCCACAAATTCCTGCCTGCTTGAAGGACTGAGCCGAAACCTCGGCTGATCTCCGCTGGGCCCCCGAGCACGGGGGGAACCTCACGCCCCGTGAAGCCCGCTGACATTTTGTCTTCTAATTGTTCACCGCKCTGTCCGTGGCAGCGATCCCGAGGTTAGCTATTGAATCTCTTCCTAAAAAGTCCTTTCCTGGAGGAGAGGGAGCCCAGCCGGCTTTGGCTTCCAAAACATGCCCCGAAAAGGGGGGCCGTGAGCCCGTGTGAATCCCCTGCTCTTTCTTCCAGCGCCCCAGACAAAACCAGCCTAACCAAGCGGGCAGCGCTGGGCTCTTTTCCCTGCGATTCCACTTGGACGGTGCCAACTGCAACTGGTGGCCAGCTGGGTCTCTGTGCAGAAGTAAATTAACTGGAAAGCCTCAGTCGGTGCTGCAGTGAACTGGAAAAGGGGCCGGGGACCGCCGGGGCGGGCGGCACTCGCAGCAGCCCGGGGGCACACGGGAGGGCGCGGGCCGGGGCCGAGGCTGGGGCCGGGAATCGAGGGAGTGGGGGTGACAGGGTGGTGGCCGAGGGAAGGCGCTGCGGGCATGCGGGCGGTCCCATCCCGCGGGGACCCCCAGCCGGGCTCCGGCGAGCAGCGGCCGGTCCCCCGTGCGGTGGTCTGGAGTCCGCGGTRTTTTGATTTCTCTCCCGCCGCCCCGCAAAACCCGCGGGGAAATCGTGACGGCGAGAGCCGGCAGGGCCGAGTCAGCACTCTGGAAACCACCGGCCTTTCCCTTCCTGCCTTTTAAACGAGTCGGGAAAGATGGGGGTAGGAATGGGAGTGTCGGTGGACGATGGGCAGCCCCGACACCTCGGCCCGGGAGAGCCCGGGCAGCCGCACCGAGGCAGCCGCAAAGCGCCGGGCTCGCTCCTTCCTCCCGGCCCAGGCATTGTCTAAGCTGAAAGAAGAGTAAAACCCTGCTCCACTTTTTTTTTTTTTTTTTTGTCTTTTTTTGAAGATTATTCCCAAATAGAATACTATTTTTTTTTTCCTTCAGAATAGCTGGCCTTTTTTGCTCTCATGTCAGTGATTCTGTTTGCATTGCTGGTCCTCGGGAAGAAAAAAAAAGCGATTGTTTCTGGACTGTTTAGATATGGAAATGATCTCGTCAGATAATGAGTTTCAATTTAAACCAGTTGTTTTGGTATTGGGTCTATTTGTTCTAGACGCTTAGCCGCGSTTTTATTATATTCACTGTTTTCTTCTTGGGGAGAGACTTTCTTTCCCATAATAATGGTAACCCTCTGCCGTTAATAAACGCCTGCGTCGCCCGCCTCTGAAAAAGTTGAAACAGCCTAATTTAGACTGAGCCGAACCGCTCCAGTGGTCGGGTGGAAAGTGCCTGTCCTCTCTCGTCCCAAAACAACCAACGGATTATTTTATTTGTATCCTTCTTAAACTCCCACAGCAAAGCGGACAACTTCCATTCATTAAAACAAAAAAAAAAAAAAAAAAAAAAAAAAAAAAAAAAAAAAAAAAAAAAAAAAAAAAAAAAAAAAAAAAAAAAAAAAAAAAAAAAAAAAAAGAAAACCCAACCAAACAACGAAAATCTTCCAACAAACCCAACACCCACAAAACCAAAATCCTTACTACTAAGATTCAACAAAAGACCCTGAAAATTATTTTCTACCGTTGTTTCATTATTTAATCTCTGATGAGATGAGATTATCTGTACCCTTTAGTGAAGGCAGTAGACGTCTTTAAACAGGTTTAATTGATTTATCGTTTTGTTGTTTTGTTTGTTTTTGTTTTTTTTTAACAGAAAGTGCATTACATTTTACTGGTCTTGCAAAGCGTTTTTCTTCTCTTTACAAACCGAATTATTTTTAATATAAATTAATAAATGTTAAGATGCTATATCACGATATATCATCGTTATTAGCTTTAAAAAAAAAGTAAACAATTTACATTCTCTAGTATTCCGTATGATACAAAAGAAAACACACTTTAAATTCAAATACAGCAACTAAATGAATTTTATATTTTGACTGACAGTGGTTGTGACAATTCCCACCAGCTACTTTTTCAACACGCGGTTGATTGGAAACGGTGTAAATGAAAGCAAACTCTGTCCCTCCGCCCTCTCCCACCCCCCCTCCCCTGCACGACGACCGCAACAGAAAGTGTTTCAAAAATACTAATAAATAGCACGCGGGGCCGCTGCAGTTTCGGCCCGAGGGAGGGACCGGTRGCGGCCACGGCGGCTTTTTCCTCGGCGACCCCGCTGCCGCCGTCTCGGGGGCTCCTGCGGTGCCCCCGGTGCCGGGGAGCGCGGGGCGGGCGGGGCGGCTGCGCCCCCGGCCCCCGCTGTACAAAAAAAAGAAGGTATTTTACATTTTAAATATTCACAGTAAGTAACGCCTATGGTCGCGGTGACTCACGGTTTATTTACAAAGAGCCGGCAAGACGCGGCCGCCGCACCGCCGGGAGCGGGGCCGGGGGTCGGGGCAGCCCCGCCGCTCCCCTCGCCCGCCACCCTACAACAACACGCGGAGACGGGGACAGGGGGTGCCCGCCGGGGCCCGCTGCCCGCAGTCCTCTCTGCTTCCCCTCCGGCGTCTCATCCTCCTCCCGGGCGCGTAGAGTCTAGAAAAATAGATCTGTACATCTCCGAAAGCGGCGGCGGGCGAAGCGGGCTAGACGGAGGCCTCCCCCTCCGGGGGGTGCAGMAGCAGCCCGCCGCCCCCCGGCTTGTGTTTCTTCAGGAGCTGCGTTATCTTCTCGTCGTCCGAATTGGGGTCCAGGGGCTTGTTGTAGTCGTCGTCCTCCTCCTCGTTCTCCGAGGCGCCCTTCAGCCGCTCCGTCTCCGAGTCCTGTTTCTTCTTTGCCGTGGCCATCTCCGCCGCGTGCTTCTTCCGCCACTTGGTCCGTCGGTTCTGGAACCAGACCTGTCCCCGAGGCCACCGTCACCATCACCATCACCGGCACGGCCACCCGCGGCGGCTGCACCGGGCCGCTCCCACCCCGCTGTCCCGCGGGTCCCCATCCCCGGCGTGCGGCAGCGGCTCCCGCGATTCCCCCGYAACGAAAGCGGCCGAGCCCCGCGGCATCGCGCTGCCGGCAGCCGCACAACCCGGCCCGGCGTGGGCCGACAGCCATCCCCAGCTCCCCCGAGGCCCGTGTCGGGCCCGGGCCGGTCCCTGCCATCCTGCCCGGGGCGAGGAAGCACACRTTTTGGGCCGATTCCTTTCCCAGCCCCCCTGCCCCGCCAGATGTATTTACTCTGCGGCAGGGCGCTGCCAGAGGAGGGGGGCATTTTCATTGTAGAAGCTGCAATAATTTATTCGCAGCCATCGGGACGTATTTGCAATGACAAAGGAGGCTCTGCGGATCAGACTGAAAGCGTGAGCACCGCCGAGGGGCCCCTCTGGCCGAGTCCGCGGAGCAAACGCTTCTCTGCATGTTCTCGGGGAGCTCCGCCCGGTCTCCCAACCCCTCACATCTCCGCTTTGCCCAAAGCCTAGTGTTTTTAACCAAAACGTAAGAGTCCGGGTGCGACACTGGACGGCCCAACAACCCCCTTGTCCCGGCTTTCCCAGCACGCTGGCCACCCCCATGGTATCCAGCTAAACGCACTGGGCTTCTCAGTCTTGCTAGGGTTTGTTTGGTTCATTTTTGCTGGTTTTTAATACSCTCTAAAATAACCTTCTCGGCCCCGCAGTAAAGCAATAAGAAGAGAAGCGCCAGTGGCTGCCGGGGAAGCCCTCACCGTGTGCCCGCGGGCTCGGCCACGCCAGCCCGCAGCATCTCCGGCCGGTTCAGAAGGACCCCGTTTCCGCGGCGGGGCCCTTTTGTTCCCCWCTCTTCCAGCCCCGCACCATTCGGTGCGTGAGCCGCTGCTCTCACCTTGACTTGGCTCTCCGTCATCCCCAGGGAATAGGCCAGCCGGGCTCGCTCCGGGCCCGCCAGGTATTTCGTCTGTTCGAAAGTCTTTTCCAGAGCGAAAATCTGCTGGCCAGAAAAAGTGGGTCTTGTATGTTTTCTCTTTCCGTCCTTATCCAGCAAAATTGAGCCTTGATCTGGCGAAGGGAGGGGGGAGAGAAAGGGAAGGCAGGGACAGACAAGTTAATCTACGGATTTGGGAAAGTGCTTCGCTCTCAAGCGGCCCCAGGGGACGGAGGGGTCTCTACGCGGGGGGTGCGTGTGTGAGAAAATTACTGCTTGAGCAAGGCTCTGGCCTTTCGGCTCCCCCTGATTATTTTTCCTTTAACGATMAAAAWYYKRRGGGGSMAAWKWWTTTTTTTTTTTTTCTTAAAAAGCTGCAGCCGCTGCGAGCGGGCGGTAACGGAAAGTCCTGCTCAGGGAAAGTTTGTGCGCGCCCCTAAAGCCAATCCCGGCCCATAGAGTCCCCGGCGGCAGCGCGGCCGCACTCCCCTTCGAGGGCTCCGCTTTTCGCCGGCAGTAACCGGCGACGTATTACTAAGTTTCGCGCCGACCGAGGGGACGGAGAAAGCAAAGCGAACTTGAGAAAACGAAAACAAAAGAAATCGAGGCAAAGCCAGCCCCCTCGGCTACGGCTGGGTCCCGCTGGACGGACAGGAGGGTCTCGCAGCGGTGCCGGGTCGTGGGGACTCCCCAGCGACAGGAGCGGACTCCCGCCGGGGCTCCCCGGGCCCTCTCCCCGCGCTGCCCCGCGACGCTGGCTACTCACGGGGGGCGCAGGCGAGGCGGGCGTCCCTCCAGGGCGGGCTCTGCATCACTCCCGGCCAGAAGATGGGCGTCCGGCCGGGCAG
>NW_026623337.1:1640932-1643948 GCF_030028575.1 Malurus melanocephalus | reverse complement strand
GATATTCTTTTCTTTTCTCCTCTTATCACTTTTTCTCATTTTTTCCCTCTCTCTTTTCCTGTTTTTCCTTTCCATTTTTATTTTCCCTCCCTTCCCTTTTCCTCTTCTTTTTCTTTTCTCTTTTCCTCTTCTTTTTCTTTTCTCTTTTCCTTTTCCATCTCTTTCCCTTTTCTCTTTTCCTTTTTCCTCTCTTTCCCTTTTCCTTTCCTTTTTCCTCTCTTTCCCTTTTCCTTTCCCTTTTTTCTCTCCTCTTTCTTCTCCCTCTTCTTCCCCCTTTTGCTTTCCCTTTTTTCCCTCTCCTTTTTCCTCCTCTTTTTAATTTTCTTTCTTGCTTTCCCTTATCTTTTGATTTTCTTTCCCCCTTTCCTTTCAGGTTTTGTTTTTATTTCATTTTAATTTATTTTTCTACATTTTAGTTATTTTCCCTTTACTCGCTCATTTCCATTTCCTTTTTCTTTTTTCCTTTTCTTTCTCCTTCTCTTTTTCTCCCTCTAATCTAATTTTTCGTTATATATTCCTCTGTCTTTTTGTCATCTGTTTATCTGTTTATCACCCTTCCTTCCTTCCTTCCTTCCTTCCTTCCTTCCTTCCTTCCTTCCTTCCTTCCTTCCTTCCTTCCTTCCTTCCTTCCTCCCTTCCTCCCTTCCTCCCTTCCTCCCTTCCTCCCTTCCTGTCCTTCCTCCCTTCCTCTCTTCCGCCTTCCTTCTTTCCTTTCCTCCCTCCTCTTTCCCTGCTTTTTTCTTCTTTTTCCTCACCTTTTTTCCCCTCTGTCTCTGTCCCTCTGTCTCTGTGCCATGGGAGTGACTCCAGCGAGCGGAGCCACTTGAATCCCGGTCGGGCCGGGCCTGCCTCGGCGCTTTCTTGGGATGTGGGTAGTGTGAACTGACTCGACCCTTTTCGCACGTTTCTGGACCGTGTGGATGCTCTCTGTACCCGCTGGAACCAGGTGTTGGTCCCTCCTGTCCCCGGCCTCTCCGGCCGGTGTTGAACACCCGAGACCCTCGGTAAMAGTGAGCCCCCTGGGCAACTGTGCCCAGACAACTGGAAGGGGAAAAAATCCCATGTGTCCCCAAATGGGCATTCCACGGAAGAGTGATGAAAAATCACCCTGAACCATTTTTACCCTGTCTGTGTCCGAGTGCTTGTACTAGTGGGGAACTCTTTCGAGCGTGGAAAAAGGGGTTGGTGTGAAAATTAATTTTATTTTAATTACGAAGCTTGGCTAAAGCTGGTGCTTGTTGGTCCTCCGCTTGCAACGATGTTTCACTCTGTTTCTGAATAATTTCTTGCTGCTCTGAATTGATTTAGTTTAAATTACAAAGCTGCGGAATACACTTGGAAAAAAGGCAGATAGGATGGTGCTTCACCTTGACTTTGGCACAGCCAGCCAGACCAAGGGTACCTCCGGGAAGCTCGAGTTAAATCTCCGAGTTTGAAATTATTATTCATTCTTTTCCGCCCTCGGGTGACTTCGCAAATATTCTAAAAGTAAAACCAAAATAAGTGCTCTCCTGCTGGTTGCAGTGGAGCCAGCGAGCGCTCAGCCGCGGCCAGCCCCGCAACCCCCGAGCGCACTCAGGCTAGGCTCCGGCAGCGGGCGTGGAGAGGGGGAGCTGCCCCTGAAAGAGACGGATTCGCATTTGAATTRGGGGGGAGAGAAATGCTAAACCGCTTTTGGAAGTGCCGAGGCAGAAGCTGGGCGGCTCCGGTGCGTGTCCAGCACCCAGGGGACCCTCTTTTTCCTCCCTCTTGTTGAGGAGACGGTGAGGGGGCTGAGGGTCGCCCCCGCCCCGGACCTGCTGTCTCCCTCTTCGCAGCGCCCCGAGGGAGCTGTGCCAGAGCCGGGCACTGGCAGCGGTGACAGCTTCGGCCACGGGTCTGCGCTGGAGCGGGGGGACCCGGGCCCTGAGCCCGCAGCGCGGTCCGCCCGCCCCGGCCCGAGCTGCGGTACCGCAGGGGCTGCGCGGGCAGCGGCTGCCCAGCCCCACGCTCGGCCCGGCGGCGCCGGCCCTTGCTCCTCGCTCCGCGCCTCCGTCCCGGCCGGGAGCTCGCCGCCCGGCACCTCTAGGTCTTTTTTTCCTAGCGGAAGCAAAATTAAAAAATCCCTCCAGCACAAACGTATTTTCTCTCTTTATACTGTAAGGAACTGATGGCATACTGAAAAAAAAAAACCAAAAAAAAACCCCGAGTGCTTATTTGAGGGACTCCTCATGCAACTTCTTCCCTCAAAGTGGAAGGTGGTATGGCGCCCATAGGGCTGCCCTTGCATGAGAAACGGATTCAAAAGCAGACGACAGCATTKCTTCCTTTATATCTTTAATAACCGAAGTATTCGGAACTACTAATATTTGGTTCCTTTCCGTACTCAGTTTGTGTTTTCCTTAAGCCGCAGCCAGGCAAAGTTACTCAGAGGGCAGCCGAAGCTGTGCTGTGCCTCTCAGCAGCTGAGCAGAGGGTGGGGATCACCCCAGGCAGCGATGGGGGTGAAACCCAGCGACAAACTTGACTAACGGGGTGAGCA
The DNA here is from genome assembly GCF_030028575.1 of Malurus melanocephalus. Classification (NCBI taxonomy): domain Eukaryota; kingdom Metazoa; phylum Chordata; class Aves; order Passeriformes; family Maluridae; genus Malurus; species Malurus melanocephalus. The sequence continues at coordinate 1,641,427 of NW_026623337.1, read as the reverse complement.
AACAGCAGTCTGGAAACGCCGCAGCCGAGCTACTCCTTGGGCAGACGGCGTGACTGACCGGACCCGCTGCAGCCGGGGGCTGCGTTTCACCACTTTCACGGGGTCTCATCATAAGCGCTTCACCGCTGCAGATAAAGCACCTACCAAATCAAATCATGAACGAGAGAACAGCCGCCAGGGCGAGCGCGGGGTGCGGGCGGACAGGAGGAATGAGCGGCCCATCCGAGACCGGGGCAGCGGAGAACAGGGACGAGCAGCATCCCGGAGGAGGCAAAGTGGCGAGAGAAGGGTGGCTCCCGCAGAATCCCCTCTGGGCCTCGGGGAAACAGCCCGCGGAGCCCCCGGGGGGCGGCAGGGTAGYGGGGACAGTGGGGTCCCGGGCAGCGAGGGGCGGGGTCCGGGGGCAGGGAGGGGCTGAGGTGCGACGGGGAGACCAGTTACTCCGGGAGAAAGCTAAGAGGAAGTGTGAATGAATTCACAGGTACACAGAAGAAG
>NW_026623337.1:1578468-1640827 GCF_030028575.1 Malurus melanocephalus | reverse complement strand
TGTTTGTTTGCTCGTTCGAGGCATACGAAGTACGAGTGCTGGAGCAACTGTGCCTCCAAAATTTACTTTGACCTGAATGGCCCCAACATATCTGAAAGGGAAAAAAAAAACAACCCAACCAAACCATGAGGACAACTAAAATTAAAAGGTCGAAAATGGTTTGGCAGGGTCAGACGATCCTCAAGCTGATGAGACGGAACCCGCACTGCCGCACCGTGCTGCCCGCGGGCTCCAGCCGTGAGCGGGGTGCTGCCCTCGAGGGAGGGGTGACTCTGCTCTACAGAGCTCTTCCAGTCCCCCAGCAGCAGGAACAAGAAACCCCATCTTGCCCAGCTTTTTCCCCGATAAGTCATCGAGACTGGGAGAGGAGTCTGTCTGAACTAAATCAAGTAGTCCCTTTATTTAGCAAATAAAATTTTGCTASTACCATATGTTCCTCATTGCAAGCAAGCAGCCGGTTACTTTCCTAAAGTGGTGGATAGGTATACAGACACCTTTTTGTTGTAGCAGCTCTGTAAAGCCACTGAATCATTTGTTGCCTGCCYTACATCGTGGGAAGGAACTGAGCCAGGGAAGCATAATGTTCTTCTGGTTGCTAATTCCAACTCTTAATCAAGATCTGATTACCAAAAAGGAAGACAGAGCATAAAAACGCTATAAAGATTTAAATTTTTTTCTATCTTGGCCATAACTCACCCCACAAATGTGTCCATTATGGCATTCACTCTAGCAGGAAAATTGTGATGTTGTTGCAAGATTCCCTACAGCAGAGCTGCTGCCAATGATGATGAATAATCTCGGTCCATATGCTAGCTCTATACATCTCTACAGCACCAGCCTGCTCTCATCGTCTTTCTGCTTCCTCAAAAACACTGAATATCTGAAGAACAGTAAAAGCTAATTAAAAATAGTTAATAGGTTAATCAGACTTGGTCTTATATTTATCTAATGCAGAGCACTGATTCTTTAGTGATGTAGCTTGAGGCATTACCGCGAGCCAAGAAAATGAATCAGACATTTAATGGAGATGTGGAAACGGAAATTTCTTGTAAGACTACAAAATTGCACGCCAGTAATACACTAAAATATAATAAATTTATCATTAAAATTCCACGCATGAAATCCCATCCTCTGTGTCCTCTTGCTRGGCGATGAACTGAGACAAAGCTGGCCAGAAAAAAATTTCAGAAGCAGGTCCTTTGGGTACTTCCCACCTGCTTTTTAGTATTCTCGTCCCAGAGTGTCTGCCCGCAGACCTCTGGTGACAGCTAAAGTCAGGGGCGTCACTTCGCGGGCGACCCCACTGCGGGCTCCCTGGGTTGCTCTTCAGAGTTTCATGCCAAGGACCATGAAATGCCTCCAGCTCTCGCTGGGGGTGTGCCGGAGACGCCGTGCTCGGACTGGCACCGCTCTGCGTTACTTACTTGTTCTGACCGCTCAGGAATGGTTTGTGCGGGGAGTGGCTTTTCCTCTCCCGCCGGTGGCGGGTGCTGCGAGCTCTGCCTTCCCCGGGGGCTTCCAGCCACGTCTGAGGACACGCTCCTGTCACTTTGCCGCGCTAACGCTGTGGTCCGCGCATCCTGTCCGAGTTTCTCTTTGCATTTACACCGAAGCGTGTCCAGAGTAACGGGGAACGGACGCTGAGACGGAGCGGGAGCAGAACACGGTCATTGCCTTTTTAAAAAACAGCTGCGAAGAGGAGGCTGTTGCAGGCTGCTGCCTCCACTCGCCTCTGTTACCACTTCAATATTTCTTTGCTTCTCTTAAGTGAAATATTCCAGCATTTTCCGTATCCTTTGCAAGGCAAAATATTTTTCGCGTTTCTGGAACATTGGAAATATTTGCTGCTGAAACAGAGTAGTTACTTTTACTTTTGATTTGTGATCGTTGGCTCAGCCTGACCCCTGCTGGGGGAAAGCCAGGAGGAGAGGATTGCAAGTGCAGAGCGTCTGTACAGAATCCAGAGGCTCACCAGAAACCATTCCTGTCGCAGTCTSTGCTCCGAGCCCCATTTCCACCCCAGGCCCGTGCCCTGCTCAGTCTCTGCCCACACCACACGCTCCCTTCCCGGCACTGCAAGCCTTACCTGAAATTTTTCCAGCTTATGCCTCCAAAATCTGTCACCATCTCCGCTGTTACTCTGCCTTGGGGGAACATCACATAGTGATTTAATATGGCCACAGGGGTCTGCTGCARGTGCACCCACCCCTCCGCTGGCATCCTAGCTCCAAAGCTCTGCTAGCARCAGCCCCGTGGCATTACCAGCTCTCCCTGTATCCTAACTAATTAGTGAAAAGCAGATTTCTCAACATCATCATGTTTTTGCATTCCTGGGTGATGCTACCAAACACTGCAGCCAGCGCAGATGTACCCATAATGTGACCTGGCATTCAGACAAGRCATTTGCCTCTAACTTGCTAAGAACTGAAGTCCTTGTGGTAGGGATGGCCCTTCTCTCCACTGGAAATGGGAACAGCAGCACCGGGACTGCTGCCACCTCTGCACACCTCAGTGTGCAGCGTGATTGCTGTTGAGAGACCTGCTCCATTTCCAGGTGGAAATCCCCAGAGGACTGAATGCATGCAGCTGATGAGCCTCAGGCAAGGAAAATGCTTTAGAAATCCGCTATTAACAGCAATGCCAAAGTGTACGTGCCCTAGGCTAGGTGTGCTACAGCAGGGCAAGAGGCACTGGTGCTCCATCTCTCTCATTCATCTTTGCCTAAAGGCTGTAAAGGTGCCACTCTTCCAAAGTTACCTTCCTTTTCCCTCCCATTGTGCACCGCTGCACAGGYATTTCCCCCTATGCGGTGTATGTACATTTGAGATGTGGATAAAGACACAGTCTGTCACCCCCTGTTCATCTGTCACCCCCAGCCCTGGCTGGCCTGCTGTGCCTGCCAAGCACCTGCAGGGCACTGAGTGCCCCCACAGCTGTAGGGTATGGATCAAGGCATTGTCCTGGCATCCACGGCAGGGATTTGTTGGCGTGGATAACCATGTATCCTATGGTTATCCTATGTGAGGGATTTTTTGATGTGGGTAATCATGTATCCTATATGGCTAAAACTAATGTCTGGCTTTACTTTGGTTCCACATTTGAAGCAAAAATGTATGGAAATTTAACTGGCAGACGTGGAGATCTTACACAGTTTCTTTCACCTGTGAGACGAATATATGTACTCTAGGCCATCACTACTATTGATCTTTAAGCAGCTCCACCATGGAAATCAGCAGTGAGAGCTTTGCTTAGAAATTRTTGGCACAGGGTGGTCCAGTGTCAGCGAACTGAAAATCATTAAATTTATTATCTAAATGGGGGTGGGAGGGAAAAAGCAGTGGCAGTGGCTATCATGATGTGAATAATTTTATGATTTTTAGAAAATCATATTTCAGCATTTTCCATCACATCAAAGGCTGACAGGGGCACATTGATGAGCCGATTCCTCCCAAATGATGGCGAAAATCACTGACAGCAGTATGCTTCGTACCGAGACTTTGTTTAAGAAAAGATTTTGCTCTCTCCGTTTCAGTTTCAGTGTTGTCGAAACAAGCCGMGGGACATGGGCGGTGTCAGGAGCAGGGGGAGCTCGGGGAGTTCCCGGCGGTCCCGGGGCCGGTTCCCGGYGCTGCCGTGCTCGCTCCGGCAGCTCCACCTAGCGAGGAGCGCTCGCCGGCCGCCGAGAACCGCGGGAAGGGACAAATCTATTTGTACTGACAGAAGCACAGGGTGCATCTGCCTTCCCTGTGCCAGAAGAGGCTGCTGTGCACTAATGGAAGGGGAAAGAGCACCTCCCTGCATGGGCCAGGGCTGGAAGCTCCACCACTGCTTTCCGTGGGCACAATTCCTGCCTTTGGACTTGCTAGAGTACACTGAGCAGCAGCAGCGAAGAATTACTTCCCTCCCTGCCTCCCTCCCTCCCTCCCTCCCTCCCAGGTGTGGTGCCATCCAGCCCTGCAAACTCCACCTTACGGGCCCCAACAACATCATGGGGTTTTGTTACAGGGATTGCAAGCGCTATGCCATAACTTCGGTGGCACCTTCAGGGGCCTCAGGGGATGTGGTGGCTTCTGCCAGGCTGARCCCCATTCTCCAGAGGAGAGGATGAAGTGCCACACACGATACAGGCAGCAGGCTCAAAGCTTGGGATGGKCTGTGCAGGGAAGCACAGGATGGCTGGGTCTACTCTCCTGAGGTGTGAGGGGGCTGCTGAGCAAGCAGGAAAACTGGTGGTCAGATTTTTCTGTAAGAAGCTGAATCCTTGGGAGAAAATAACTGTTCAGTGTTTTGGGTCCTTTTCCCTATGCTTTTCCCCCTCTAGTGAAGGATAGGAGAAGTAGACCACTAAAAAGCCAGCATCCAGAAAAGGCAATTTCCTACTGTGAGAGTTTGAATCCCAGTTCTCACTCAGTTTGCAGTGACAATGCCAAGAACTCCTGGGATAAAACATACTATTGTTTCCTGCCCCACAGAGGGACCTGTCTTTTTTTTTTTTTACAGGTTTCTCAGTCATCTTTATCAGCTCCTGCTCTCATCACGTTCATACTTTCCTTTTAATCTCTCATAACCAGTGATGTCWTGTTCTGCAGTTTGCATGAAATTCTAGTGGCATTTGGGGACAGTGCAGCAGGGAATTCTTGGCTGTAATAAGATACCCAGGCAATTTCTTCCAGTGCTATCTTTGTTTAGGTGYCATGAGGGCATGAAGGATGCTGTTCAGAAAGCACCATGCTGGTACAGCAGCTGGCTGAAAGTGAGTCTTCTTGTGCTGGCAAACAGGCAACTTCTTTAGTTTGCAATTACATGAAACAAAGAACTTGGATCAAAAGGTGAGTGAGCCTGAAGATAGGGTTCTGGACTTCTTTATTTTGTCTGGCTTTGCACTGAAGGCGTCAGGTAGGCAGACACTCGTCTGACACTATAAGAGAAGCAGTATAAAGCCACTTGCTATGCTGCTTTCCATTCCCATTTTGGGTCCTGCTCTTCTGACAGTACCTGACTGAGGACTGACCAGTTTGGTCAGAGACCCCCAAAGAGCTAAAAATGCTAAAAAGTGATGCCTTTTTTCGGCAACCAGTACCCAATCCTCCTGGCATTGCAGACCCCTCTTTCACAGTGATCAAGGCAGGTAGAGAGCTGAGGGGCTTAGGGGACAGGCAATATCAATGTGATTGAGCCCAGACACCTTTGCCCATTTAGCATGCAGGGCAAATCTATAGAAGCAGCTGTCTAGGGTCAAACGCTTCCCCAATAAATCTGGTACCTTCAGGTAAAAAAAAAAGAGGCAGAAGAACTTCCTGGGAGCTGCCTCTGCATGTCCTGGTGTCTTAGGGAGGAGAAAAATGAGACCAGGAACAGGAGTGTTGTGGCATATTTCCAAAAGTCACTGGTCAAGATTTAGTGAGAGGTTTTCAACCATAAACCTGAAAACAGAGAGAAAAAAAGAGAAGAGGCTATGAGTCTCTGTCTTTTGAAGCTCACATTGTCTTGGCTCTTCAAGGGGCAGATGCTTCTGTCAACATGTATGCCCCTAGTAAAAACCTCAGGATATTCCAATCTACAGGGTTAGGAGAAARATGGCAAAGATGCCAAATGCATAGCTAGCCAATAATTTCTAGTGTATTTTTATGGCTGTACCATTGGAAGGCAACTTTCAGAGAATTCACCTAAGTGAATATGTAGGAACACCTTTTTAAAGTACAAGATGTACTTCAGGCTGAAGACTATCACAACAAAATGGCAGCAAACCAAGWTTTTACAGGGCAACCTTTCCAGATCGTGACTGTAATGCTTGCCTTAATTGCATCCTGTCGGCTGCTCACCACTTATAAAATACACTCTGAGTGTGCCATAATGCTTCTCCTGTCCCTCGAGGTAAGATAGTTAGATGGTATTGCTGGCAAAACAGAGTGATATTTCATAAACTGCTAAAAATCAATGGTGATATGGCTGATCAYACCTTAGATGAACTTTCCTCATGAAGTGAAATGTAATAGAGTGGGTAATACTAGAGTTCAATTAAATGAAATTATATAAAACTTATTGAAAGCGACATGAAGAGGAGAGGACAGAATTCAGTGACAGGGAGCAGAGACAAGTGCAGGCTGTTCTCTGTGCACCACAAATCAAGTAAAAAGTAAATACTTCCTATGGAAGCTGCTCTGACCTGAGAGTGGGAGTTACACACTGAAACCATCAAAGAGCCTTTGGTTTGGCCTAAGATGGCAAAACACCCACTGACAGGACAAGAGCTCAGCCTCATATCTGACTGTGGGGGAGCACATGACTGTTGCCAGAAGATAAAATGGGGATTGCTCATAGTGCGGTAGGAAAGCCCATTCCCTGGGAGCCCATCCATTGGACATTGTTGTGGTTTGCTCAGTTACATAGAAAGAACCAGAGCAAGGGGTTGAACAGGGCAGTGAGGTTTGGGCACAAACACAGTTCCCTTGCCATCATACAGAAGGGATTATCTCTTACACCTGGCTGTAAGCTGCAGGTGGTTGTGGCTGTAAGGCTGCTGCCGACCTTATACATGTTAACATGAATGGTCTCCAGCTCCAGGGAATCACTGGGAAGTACACTGGGCACAATCARTTTGCTTGGCCAAGTTTCTCCTGTMAAGGAGGTGTTGCCAGACAGAGTGATGGGAGCTGTGTAGGAGGCAGTCAGTCTCCTATTCCTTCCTCCTGCCCTCTCTGCTGCAGGCTGTGGCTGAAGGCTCCAAAATTTGGCCTGGGAGCRGATCAGGTGTTCCAGCACCCCTGAGTCTCCACCAGGTGGAACCACTCTGAAGGTGCTGGGGTGCTACCATGCATGGGATCATCTGAAGGAGTTTTTGTGTATCTGTGAGGCCCTTTTAAAAGCATCTTATGAAACTTTATGAAGAGCGGTTTTTCTCTTCAGTCCTGCCCAAAGCATCTAGAGGGTAAGCTAGATTCTCCAAATGCTTTAGGCTGAATTTCTTGGGGGGCAGCTGATTCTGCCAGTGCTAYATTTTGTGGCACTTTTCTAGAATGGAGCCAGCTCCTCTTTTCCATCTGCCAGCTGCTTCTGTGTTTTGACAGAGTGGTGGCATTTGTCCCTTTAAACAATCCTGTGGTTATGCCTTTAGTCTTTCCCAGTTGGAGTTGTAAATGTTGTAAAGTATATCCTCTACCCATGGCAACAGTCAGTCTGTTACCTCATCAGACTTGTCTCCACCCTTTTCCATGTCCACAGCTTCTTGCAAAAAGAAGAGTTGCAAGTCATGGTATTCCAAACAGAGRTTTGTATGAAAAGAAAGTTTCAGCATGGATAATATAACATATAGTGCACGTGCAATTCCACAGGGAGGGTGTGTTGCAAATTCATGGCATGTTCAGACAGCCTCAACAAGTTCTAGAATAAATTTCACGTTTAATGTGAAAACAGCAGTAGCTTGCCAAGCACCCACCATATATGAGCCCTTTTTTTTTTGAAAAAACAAGACCATCCCTTGGATTATAGTAGGAAGAAAGGACCAAGAATAACTCAGTAGCTGTGCAATACTCAGTCACTTGGACCAAACACAAGGTGACAGCTGCCTAGGGCAAAGGTTTCTGCTGCCAGAACTTTCACAGCGGTCACTAGATTATGTTCCTCAGACTTTGGTGCATAACTTGGAAATAATGAGGTCAGTTTGTTTTGTTGCTTTGTTTTTTCTGGCATACAAGTGGCCTCTTTTATAAAGTTCAAATGTACAACTAATAAGCAAATAGTCGACCACAAATGCCACAGACTACGATGTTTTTATGCCAGACTAGCAAATGTAAACAGATTACATGACATATTAGCTAAACACAAAAGAACAATTCAGTGCTGTCAGTGGATTTGAATTACCAAAATATAGATATGTATGCTCTATTCAGGATGCCTTGGCAAAGCATCACTAGCTTTTGACCCCTGTTAAACCCAGCAAGACASTATTAAAGCTCATGCTGTATTCATTTAAAGAGGGGAAAAGCAGCTTCTTTATTGACTCATACAAACCCATATTCTAGTGCAACTTTTCCTTTTTCCAGCATCTGAGTCTAGCGCCTAGAGCTGGAGGAGGATTCATCCCAGAGTGCATAGGTTGTGTAATAACGAGCTTCTGACCTGGAATTTCAGCTTTAAGCATATCCTGAGCACCTGAGCTCCCATGCATTGTCTCAAGGCAGCACCAGGCAATGTTTTGCAGCTCTCGGTTCTGTCAGGGGAGCACAGGGTATTAATAGCTAGCCTTGTGCTTTGGAGAGCAATCATACAGCCTGATTGAGGCTGTTGTATCACTGTTTCCTCTGCTTCTTTCTGACTTGATGTTATCCTCTTTAAAATGATTTAGGGATGCTAAAAGTTTATTAAATGGAGCACATTACAATGTTGKTCATAATTGATATTATTTAAGGGGATATGAACAGTTGCTGACAAGGCCTGACATTGCTATTGTACTGACCAGAAGGTATTGACATTTTCCACTTGTCTCACTTCTGTGCATTATTAGAAACCCACTAAAAAGAAACCTCAAACCCTGCAAACCACGTCTATTTCCGAGACTGCCAGCAACGGGGATTCTCAGTGTTACAACTGCAGACGTGCCCTTCTTTCCAACACATATTTTGAGCCAGATACTTTCTGTTCTCCGGTCTCTGAGTGGATAGGGAACCAGCTCCTTCCAATTCCTTCTGCTGTTCCAGCTCTGCTCTGCCTCTCCCCTGTGCAAAGATCTTTCTTCTCAGTGGAGACAGCAGCAGCTCCATGCCGGATGCCTTTCTGTCGGGAGGCTGGATGCAGCTTGTGTAAGGGCTTATATAACTCTTTTAATGTCAGGGCTCCAGTTTTGCGTCTGCCTGCACAAAACTCCTCCTTTTGTACGCAGGTCGAGGCACAGAGCAGAGGCAGCTCCGGGCTCAGCCGGCTGCAGCGAGGCAGATCTGGCGGCTGTGGATAACAGGAGGGCAGGGCAGGGGGCAGCAAAGCCATAGGGGGCAGGTGATGTGTCCTGCGGCCAGTGCAGGGCTTTGCTTGTTAGAGGCTTCCTTGTGCTGCAGGCAATGTTGGGTAGGTAGATGAGGTTTGGGTTGTTTACTGGCAGCTTTGAGCCACTAAATTCATGTGGGAATACAAGGCAAGACAGAGCAGCAGAAATCTCAGAGGTGTCACACATCAAGATACTGAAATCCATCCAGGAGAGGTGATAATATTTGCATATCAGGAGAGCCGTCAGCTGGCGTGCCAACACCTCTGTCCTGGGAGCACATTTGCCACACATTGTGAAACCGTGCACGGTCACAACATTTGGAGAAGAGATGTTACATTCCAGCCAGTGTAGTTACTTGCCCCAAAGGAACCTGACTAACAGGGTGTTGACTTGGAAAATTCCCATCCGACCAGTCTAACCAGGTACTGGGCTCCCATGGCTGCAAGGTGCTGCGGCTGGGAAGCAGGACAACCACATTCCCATGACCTTCCTCATCCCTAAGCCCCCTGCGCCACAGCTCTTCCGGGAGCCCCTTGCTATTTTCCTCTGAGCTGGAGAGTCTTGAAAAGCTTTGCTGTGATGCAGCTGTTTTTGCTGTCCCTCCTCACATATCTGAGCACTCCATGGGTGAAAAGGTGCATGACAGCAGCAGGAACAGCTGGCTGGGAGAGAGGAGTGAAGCTGGGGCTGGATTCCTGCCTGATCCCGCTGGGGGCTGGTCCTTGTTTTTAATTTTCTCTCTCCCAGTGGCCCTGCCCAGAAGATTGTTCACTCCCCTCACCCCACTGTCACCAGTTGTTCATTGTTTGCTGTCTTCATCACTCCCAAAATGCAGTGACTCATCTTGAAGGTGCCTTGCCTCTGCTCATTAATAATCATCGAGTACTGCACCTTTTCCTTCTTTGATATTATTGCCACTTTCTTCCAACACACCATTTGCTAAACAAATATTTTTATTCCTCTGARCTGTTCTAAACAAATTCTTTTCCTCTTCACTGTTTAGGTTAAGGATGTTGGAGAAATGGAGGTTCTTACTCTTCTCCTAGATGGGATGTTTAATGACCTTCATGCAAGTATTGAAGCATTGCCTTTGTATTGTCAACCACAGGTGGTTCTTTTTCATGGCAAAAGCAATCTAGTCATTCTCAGCCCTATGTTTTTTCAGGCCAGGTTTACCAGGAGCAGCTACAACAGGGCATGTACTTCTTCAGCTAGACCCAGCTGCTTTGTGGTGGATGTAGGGCTGTTGGTGAATATAGGGCTGTTGATGTCCACCCCAATCCAGGCTAATGACCCGTGTGTGGGACCTGCATGCCAGAGCAAACAGCCTGGAAACAGTCTGCTCCACATGCTGCAGCAGCCATGAGTGGCAAAGCTGTGGAGACCAGGCAAACCACTTCTTATTCTCTCTGCACAGAGAAAATAAATGTTTATGCTTTCCCCCAGAGAGCTCCTCCCGTTTGCAGCGCCAACAGGATAAATGCACATTTTGCACATGAAGTAAGGGAAACTGCTTTCTGCTGAGAGCTTTGCCGGAGGGACATGCACAAGGGAAAACTCAGTAGGAGAAACACACTGAAAGAGGAGAGAGTGGAAAGGATGTCTCATTATCCATTGGAGTCCACTCTGCTCACCCTGTATGGTTTAGGTTTCCCACCTGCTGGGCAACTGTTTCCCACCCTCTCATATTCTGAGTAAGGAGAGTTGAGTTTTTTCAACTAATTTTACCCCACAATACTTCACTTATGGAGAAATACATTAAAATTATACTTAGCAAGAGTGAAGTGTTGGAGAGGCCTGGCCATATGGTCATATCCCTGAACTGCATGGGATCACTGCTGCTGTCACCTTTGTCCATAAAGGACCCAAAGTCAAACACTGTGCTTCTGTGGCTTGTCTGGCCTGGCACTGGGTCTCTACTCTGCCTTATGCTGGAGCAGCCCTTCTTTAGCACAGTAGGTTTTTGCAGTTTTTTTGGGGATGCTGTAGACTTGCTACCTCCTGACACTGTCAGCAGAGCACAGGTAAAACCTTTCACAGAAATGCGCGTTCTTCCAGAATACTGAAATGTCCCCACTTCCTGACAGCAAGACTGAAGTTGTTTTACTGATGTCATAATCCACAGCATCAGTTCTTGAACCGTGGCATTTACATTAAAAACATGCCAAGCATACTTTTGGAGGGACATAATAACAACATCGTTTACATAATAAAACTAAAAAAAAAAAAAAAAAAACCAAAATAAAAGCCTGGTGAAACCATTCACCATATGGATAATGTAAGTGACAGCAGGAGTGGTTAGACACTGCCTTGCAAGAGGTGCTGGCCTTGTGTTGGCAGATGCAGTGAGACAGTGTGTGGACATTGAAGTGACATCCAGACTGAGAGTCTTTATGGGAACGCTCTCGGGCAGCCAGCTGTTGCCATGGCCAGGCTGAGAGTAGCCATGCAAACATGGTGGAGTGGCACAAGCACCGTAACAGGGCGCTGCAGGAATTCAGCACGTGTGGCTGGCTTCGCGGGGCGTTTTTCTCGACTGCGACTTCCTACACAGATGTGTTTCGTTTCTGTAGAGGGTGGTGGCACCACGCTCGGAAGGTTGTACGGTGGAGCAGGGACAAGGCCAGCACCGCACTTGCCTTTATAAAAGGACATAGAGCAGGCGGGCTTGAGCATCCCAGAAGGACAAAAAGCACTCTGTAGACAGCCAGCGATGCCCGCCCGGGCTGCAGCACTGGCGCCCGCGGGCGCTGACACGGAGCTGATCCCGGGGCTGACTGAATGTGCCTGTCCCAGTCTCCCTGGCTATTCCACCGGCGGGCTGAGGGCACACAGGGTGCCGCGGCCATTCTGGAACAGCCAGCAGAGAACAACCTGGAGCTCCACGCCCGTGTTGCGGGGGTTTGCCGGTGCTCTCCGCCGCAGCCATCCGGCCTCGGGCGGACGAGATGCACAGGGCCGGGAGCTCCGCGGGCCCCGCCGGTCTCTTCCCGCCTCCCGGGGGCGGTGCCGGCGGCGGGGGCGGAGCGCCGGGCTCACCTGGGCGACACCGCCCGCCCGCTCCGCCCCAGCCGCGGCCGCGGGGACGCGGGCGCTTCTCCGCTCCCGGGGCGCCGGGTCCGGCCGCGCCCCCGAGCCCGGGCGGCCTCCGCAGCTGGAGCGCCGCCTCCCCGCTGGTGGGGACAGCACCGGGCTCCGAGCGGCAGGAGGAGGAGGAAGGAGAGGCGGCGGGCGGGCTCCGCGGCGCGGCCTCCGCGCCCTCCCCGTCCCGATCGCGGCCCCGCCTGCGCCCGCTCCCCGCCGGGTGGGCGCGATGTCGGCGCGGCGGCGGCGGAGGGCGGCTGCCGAGCAGGACGAGGAGGAGGAAGAAGAGGATGAGGCGGCGGAGGCGGGTAGCGACAAGGTGAGGACGCGCGGGGGCGGCGGCGGCTTTTGGGGCAGCGCTGCCTTCCTCTCTCCCTCCACGGGCCCGGACCCGCCGAGCGGGGGGCTCCGCGCTGCGCCCCGGCCCCGCATCGGGGACACTCCCGGTCCCTGGCGGGCTGTAACGCGGCCGCGCTCTCGGTGSAGGGAGTGCGGAGAGGGCCAGGTGCCAAGTTAGGGGTTAAGGGCCCACGCGTGTTTTACCTTCCTGCCATTCCCCTTGCGAGACCGAAATGGGAGCGGCCGGGTTCTCTCCGGGCCCGCAGAGAAAGCTCAGCGCTGTAGCTGCGTGTCGTAGCTCACCTCTGGACTAGGGAGCTGATGGGGTGGTGTAACCCCAGCCGGCTGCTGAGAGCCACCCGGCCGCTCCCTCACAGCCCTCACTGCCCCCGGCCCGGTGGGATGGAGAAGAGAGTTGGGAAAAAAAAGGTAAAACCCGTTGGTTGAGATWAGAACAGTTTAATAATTGAAGAAGTCATATTAATGAAAAGGGAGATGACAAAAAAGCTTATAAAACCCAAGGAAGTGCAAGTGGTGCACAATATAATTGCTTCACCACCTGCCCAGGTGGCCTCTCAGCCAATACCCCCCAGCAGAGCCTTTGGCCAGTTCAGATCAATTGTTCTGGCCACACTCCCTCCTGCCTTCTTGTGCACCTTCTYGCTGGCAGAGCATGGGAAACAGAAAAGTCCTTGACGAGGGCTAAGCACTGCTCAGCAAAGCCAACACATCTGTGCGTTATCAACATTGTTCTCCAGCTAAATCCAAAACATAGCCCTGTACCAGCKACTAGGAAGAAAATTAATTCCATCCCAGACGAAACCAGGACACTGGACCTGGCAAAGAGCACGCTTCAGTGYGGTTGGACCAGTCCAGTAGCATAAAAACTAACTCAGAACAGTGATCTGCTCTGTTTAAAGGCTATGTCAGCATTTCCCCAACAACTCTTTCTGTTTTATGGCCTGCTAAGTGATAGGCATTCACCTCTGGCCCGGAACGGACTTACAGTATGACATTTCTGCTAAGGCAAGAGGTTTTCGAAATACTAAATCTATGCATCAGGTTCATTACAGTGGCAAAACAGGCCACAGTGCTGTTCTTTTGTTTGCAGTGGAGTTAAGGCTTATCTCTACAAAAGCTAAGCACATCACCACATCACAGTTGCTAGTTGTCTGAATAAAATGAAAGAGATGGTCTCATTTGGGTAACTGGAATTAAAGTTAAAAAAAAGCTTTCTGATTGCTAAATTGAAGTAGTAATACGTGTGTTTTTACTTGAATCAGTAACTGCTTGAGCTTGCATGGATGTTGGTGCAGCAGAGTGTGTAGTCTGCCTTAGGCATTGTGGCAAGGAACTGGAAAGTGAAACTCAATACTTTTTATTCCATGCTTTGGTTGCTTTAASTCAAAGCCAATGAGCTTGCAAATTCGTAGTGCTGTGCTGCATCGAGGGCTGTGATCACAGAAGGTAGTGTTCAGACTATTGCTGTGCAGAGAGTATTTGTCTGTAGATAGGAGTTAACTTTTAAATATAATTTCTCAGTGTGCTCCAAAAACTATCTTTCTGTGGAGATGCTCTGGTTTGCTTTATTTTGCAGCGTAAGTTTATTTCTGAGGTGTGCAGTGAGCTGCATTCAAAGAATTCTCGCCATTCAAAGCCTCTGCTCCCCAGAGCTCAAAAGGGTGCCCCTATAATTTACTAATGTTACTCCTGGCTTACCTGTRTGATTTTCAGGGAGGAAAATGCTCTTCTAACCTATAGGCCTACTGTGGTTTTACTTTAGCTTCTTGACAGCCTAGTGTTTCATCCTGTTCCAGCTGATGTTGGACAGACAGGACGCTGCTGCTGTGTATGCAGCCAGGATGCTGGTTACAGGAGATGAATTTCAATGTGCATGCATTTGTGTTGATCACTTGAACAACAGATAAGGAGAGCCATTTCCACTGCACAAGAGACTTTGTCATGGATTATTTGTGGGACCCTCCGTGTTCCCACTGCAGTTGTTCAACCTGTCTGACCCTTGTCATGGCTCACAAGTGACAGCAAAGATTGATTTTATGTATTAAGCTGCTTTTAGAGCCATTGGTAACTGCAGAGATAAACCAGTATTTTTGTACTGAGGTTTCAATCAGTGGGTCACAGTTTGGGACTCTGTTTTGAATATGAGCACACAGGTAATGTCTGCTGTAGGTGATTTGATGAGCAGCATCTGGTCATCTGGATTCACAGGTGCCACATTATACAGCTTCTTAGATGGTTATCRTTCTGCTCTGTCTCTTGTCTGACCCTCACAACAAGTGGATACTTTTATTGTCCTCTGGCTATTTTGAGATGACCTATTTGATGTGGTAATCCTGTTTGGGACTCAAAACTGGTTCTTGGGTTCATAACTACTAAGGTTGGCCACGATGCAGTGGGTTTGCACTGCTTTCTAGTATGCAGCTTAGAAACATCACCCTCTTCCTCAGTGGAAGGAGAAAACTTGTGTCTTTGGATGGTACGTGCTTCATGCTTCTGCTCTTTTTGGCCCCGTTCAAGACTTCCAGACATATGAAGRCAACATGCTTCAAAGCACCCTTTTTTCCCAAGTAGAGAAGCCCTCTGTGTTTGTTGAAGAACTGCAGAAACACTAAATATGTCTGAAGGGTTTTCTATATCCTCCCCTGAGTCCTGTTTTCAGTGTGCTGATACTTTTCATGTCACTTACTATGTCCATGGATGCTCATTTCCTACTGAATTTAAGTGAAGCTGTTGGGGGTTTTTCTCCACATTTGCATGCCTTTTTATCAGTAATTGGAAACAACTGGCAGCTATTTCTACAACCCTATACTTTCAAAGAAAAGTTAAATTCCTTGGTTTTGTATGAAGGAATATGATATACCCTTTGTGAAGTTTCCCAAGCTCTGCAAGTCTAAGTATCTCCAGTTGCTCATTGTTGAGCTGGTGACATTTTGTAAAATTCCTGTGAACATGCCTTTGTCCTGTAGGACTCTGCAATTTCACAAGTTTGTTGTTTCTTTGTGTTGTCCTGTGGCATGCAGGAGTGATTTTTTTTTTTTTTTTTTCTTTGTGTTGTCCTGTGGCATGCAGGAGTGATTTTTTTTTTGTTGTCTCTTTCTTACTTCCTGCTGGTTGCCCTGGGTGCTCTTTTCCAAAGRCTTTCTGGTCAAAGTGCTTTCATAAATACTCTGTGACCGTTGGGAGCAAAAGGAATGACTTGGTTTTCAGATACTTAATACATATAAATCAGTTAAAGATTTACAGGCTGATCTGCATGTGTTCAGGCTTCTTCTAAAATTTCAATTGTTTGCATTCTTCGCTCAAAAGCAAGTGACAATGCTTTCAAATGCTTTAAAAAAATTTAGCGTATCCTGGAAGTAATCACGCAGTTATTCCTTTTTGTACTGCACAGAGTTGTCAGAGTAGAACAGGGAGGGGGAAATGTGATCATATTGCATTGCTGGCTGTTAATTATTTCTAACTACAGCAAGCTTGGAATCATTGAAAGCTGTTYCTCTTGTCGTATTGCAAAAACTGTTTCTGTTCCATGGGACAACCCTTCCAGGGCATCAGTTGCCAGATAAGTTGCTCAGATTGGCAACTTTGCATTTGCATCTGTGTTGTCCAAAACCTCGCAAACCTCCTGGGAGATGAATGGAATTCCTTACTACAGAATGGCCTATGGTGGATCTGTCTGTCACAGTTTGCTTAGTTACTTCATTTGGCTTGCTTCTCTTGGAGTACCCCAAAAATGGATCAGTTTAATTTTCACAGAGAAGTCTGATCTCTATGCTTTCWGCTAGGAGCATGGTAATAATAATGATAATAAGGGCAGACTATTTCCAAATCTGATTTATTGGAAATGATAGTGAATTAGTACTAATGCAGAGAGTGAAGGATCTGGAGGTTTCAGTCTTTGATTCAGTATGTGCAGGTCTCTCACCTGTGTTTCTGCATATGCCAGGCTTTAATAGTTTGGAAAAAAAGGTTTCATTATTCAGGATCTTCTGATACTTTGATATCTTGGCTTCAGAGGAAGGTATCAAGGTACACCTAATTAAATACTCCACAGTGTGTTCCAACTGAACTGTTGACTTCATGGTGAAACTTGTGAGAGAGGCTGCAGAAAGATTAAAGATGGAAGGGGAAACTCACTTTGAGTAAGTATAATGTTTAGATTTATAAAATGACAATAAGTAAGTTCTTTTGCTCACTTTTTCACATGAGTTGTTGGACAATGTCTTCATTTTCTCATTTACTCTTCATGGAGATGCTGCATTCTCAAAGAAGAGCATATTTTCTGTCTACTTAGGAGGTCCTTATGGTGTCCTGGAAAAATGCAGTATAAGAGGAACATTGCAGGTGCCTTTGTAACCAGAATAATTCCGGTGCGTGGTTTGCTTGGCATGTATTAATTGTAGTAGAGGGCGTGTGGTGCAAAATAGCAATTCAGAAGCGTGTGGCCTTTTAGATGATGAAAGATGGAGATGTCTGTTTTTTTCTCCATGACACACGGCTGTATTTTGTGAGCTGTTACGAAACAGCCAGCAAGCAGAAATCCACATGGAACCCTAATTTATGGCAAGATGTCACATGTTCTGAATTCCTGGYATGGAGGCTCAGGCTCTTGAGTGGTTGGTTCCTCCTTTGTATGGCCAACTGTTTGTGGTCCTGTACAGAAGATTTAGCATAAGGATGAAACTCTTGTCTTTTGAGAATACCAAACTTAAACCATCTACCCATTACAGACGCTTTAGATGTGGATCAAGCAGGAAGGAGTGGCACAATTTCTSTGTGTAAAAGGCTCTGTCACCTGCAGTTTGAAAACTCTAAGAAAAAAAATCAAAACACCTTGCATAAAACACTTAATTTGAAGTTGGGGTTGAAAGTGTCCTAGGTGCTTAGTACAATCTGTGCTGCTTTCAATTAACCTTTAAAAATTTTGTAAGTACCTGCACAAAGTATGAAACTCRTGGACCTTCACAGGTCCTTGATCTTACTGTGTACTAAACTTGGACAGATCTCAAATCTGAAGAGCAGGAGAAGGAAGGGCTGCTTGGGTTTGTTCTGAACTCCAAAACTGTTTCTACAAGGTCAAGCTGCAGTAGCAAGGCTCTTGATTTTTTTTATTTTTTATTTTTTTTAGTGCTTTTATAGTGATTAACTTAGTGTTTCATTTCATTATTATTGTTATTTGTGGCTATGAAGTGGAATGTTTGTAATCAATCACATAAAATAATTTAGAAAATCATTAGCAAGAAAGTCTTGTCCCCCAGTGATGGGGTTCTAAGCACTTAATGATGCAGAAGACCATTAACTAGCTTTTAGTGAGCAACTACCTCTTTGGCTCCTGACTTTACAAATTAAATGCCTTACTCAGGAAATTGTTGTGGCTGTGATWGCAGTTAACTGGAAAATAAAGTATGCATGGTAATTTTTGAGGTATGTTACAAGGGAAGCTGAAGACAGTTGAGGTGTTGATTCCCACTGGTTATTGTAGCAATGTCAGGCGGAAAAAATGCACTAAGTTTTATGCAGGTTGCACCAGCCAAGCTCCCGTGAGCTACTGAAAATCACATTACATAAACACAGGCTCCTTCTTCAGGGTGTTGAGATACTCTCAAAAAAGCCATCCACTTGTGCATTCAAAGGTTAGRAGTAGCAAATTTAAAATATTGCTTATAATGAGTGAAAATAGTATGTTAAATATCAGACGACAAAACTAACTTTTTTTTTTTTTAAATTATTTAAATGCCAGTATGGAAATGTTTCCAAAATGGAATTTAAAAGTTTGGGGATATTCTTAGTTCTGAGTGCTTAAAAGAGAGAACATCTCTGCCGTCTGCAAGCAGGGATTAATATTAAAGACGCTAAGTCATGGTCTTAGGGCCAGGATTACTGCCCGTCATCTGCACAGTGAGTAATGTCTCCCAGGACTGTACAGACAGCTTGCTGCACTCCAGAGCAGGTCACAGGAGTTGGAACATGGCCTTGGGAGAGAGCTGTGATCCCCCCAGTTGTATCTGTCGTTGATTTACTAGACTGTGGTACAATAGTGTGAGCAGCATCTCTGAATGACATGGTTGCGAGTGTGGTAATTTTTTTTTTCTTCATGTGCTTTTTCAGGTGTGCTTCCTGAAGTCTGGAGCACAGCTTACCTGCTCTTTTTACTTGTATTAATTATAGGTAGAGTCTGCCTAACAATTATTCGACTGTAGGGTTTGAAGGACTGGGGAAGGACTAACCATTTTTTTTTAAAGAAGTAAAGGGTGTAAAACTGAGAATTTAATCTTGGGCATGTGTGTAGTACATCAAAAGAATGAGAGAAATCCAGGCCTAACATTGAAAAAGAGAGGATGTATCCACTTCCCTTGTGCATGTGTAGAGTGCTAGTTCTTTGTCTCATGTTCTAAAAGGTTAAAACCACTTTCTAAGCAGAAACGATGCTGTTTTCCCTCAGATCAATGTCCCTGGAGATCCTGGGAAGGGTCCTRGGTTGGAGCCTGCCTGCAGCACCCTGGTCAGCTCCTGGCCCCTCTATGGCTGYCTCTGCCCAACCCCGGCTGTGGGCRACCAGCTCTGGAAAAACTCATCTTCTGCCTCGTAGTGTTTGCAGGGGCCAGGCACTGGGACAGAGTYACACTGGAATGCAGCTGCAGGGAAAAGGCCATGGCCAAAACAAAGTAACCATGCTGGGCTTGGTCAGGGTTTTAGGCACCTAAATTCTCTGGTGTCTTGTAGAGGGGGCAAGAGAAAGGACATACCTCTGCTGGCTTAGAAAAAGTGACAAAAGTACTCAGAACAAGGTGAGAAAATAATATTATTAAGGAAAAGTAGGAAAGAAAAGCAGAAGTTTGTAATTAATGGAAACAGATAAAGGAGAAGGATCTGAGATGAGGAAGTTGGAAGGAGAGGGAGATGGAGAAATAGCATCTAGTGGTGGAGAAGAAAGTTTTAAAGCRCAGTTACTTAACAGTCCCCAGAATTGTTAAGAACTGATGAACTTGAGGCAGCAGGGCAGGCTGGAAGCTGTCTGGGATTGTAAGAAGGTGAGGCGAGTCAGGGAGGTCAGGAGGAAGTTCAGGTCTCCAGAGAGCCACACTGAGCTGGAGATTGCTCTCTGCATTACTGCTGTGCCAGGGCTGTGTGCAGCTTCCCAGCTCCCTGGAGCTGTGCTGTTGGCAACATTAGAACAAGTCACCCTTAGAGTTGGCTTGAACTGAGTGAAAAATATCCTGACAGTCTGCTCTGAGCATTGGTGACAATTTGTATATTGTCACCAAAATATGTACTGCCTGTTTTGCATTTGGGTTAGGCACACTGTCTAGATGATGTCTTCCCTAGCAGTCCTCAGTGAACATTGAAGAAATAACTGTAGTGTTGTTGTCACACAGAAAACTATTTTGAGTAATACCGTGTCCGTGGGACACTTGGTCACTTCACAKCTTGGTTTTGGATTGTTCTTTTCAAACCTGAGGGTTCAAGCCCCACCATGCATAAAACTGTGCCAGCAAACTCTTCTCATTGTATACTGTTTTTTCATGCATTACATTTCCTTTTTTACTTCCTCTCAAAGTGACATAAAACCATCCCCTTATTCCATAGAAGGGTACTTTGAAATGTAGGTGAGGGAATGTGTTAGAGGATTGGAGATTTGTCACACTCCTGTGTTCTGTGTCAGGTGTAGTATTTCTGGAAACATATATCCTTGAAAAAGTGGTGCCTAGAATGTGAGATTTATTGAATACAGCAGGTAATGTCACAACATCTGAGTACAGACCTTCTTGTAAACATTAACTGGCATTCATTTGTCTCCTACGTCATCTACMGTTTCACTAGTACACCATTGTTATCCTTCAGAAGGTAATACAGGTATTATCAGTTTCTAATATTTGACTCTCAATACTGTTTTCTGACACAATAGCTAATAATCCTTCATGTTGTATTGAGTTTTCTGATAGTTTTATTTTTCTTTTTGGGATAGGAAGTGGATTTGGAAGAAAGACTTCGTGAGTTGGACCTCAGAAATGATTCAGATATTCCTGATGTTCCTCCACCAACAGACAGCACTCCAGAAATCCTCAAGAAGGCTTTGTCAGGCTTGTCTGCCAGGTAGAGTGAAACAAAGAGCTCTCAAATTTAACAGCCAGTGGCTAAAATTCTTACAGACTGTGTTGCAGTTTTACTTCTTACAAATTGTAATGCAGTTTTCAATTTCATATGATAGACGTGAAAATTAAAAGATTAATTTTTACTGGATATGATTGATTTATACTTTGATTGTAATATTTTTTGCATATRCCTTTCAATTACCCATTACATGCTTTTCTAAGTAAACATAGTTTACATGAACATTTACTGAGTCTGAGCATTGCAATAACATGGACTGAAGAATTTCAATATCAGAATGATTGTTTCTGGAAGTTAGTAATAAACTTATTTCCTCCATCCAAGACTGAGAGGGGATTGGTAATTGTTTATAAATGAAAAGATGTCAAAATTCTCAAGGTGAGGTTTGCTAGATTTTTGTGACATTTCCACTTCTAAATATTTTTCTGTGCAGTTAAATRTATCATAGCTGATATGGCCATACTTTTAAAAGCCATGTGTTTTTTTCTTGCTGTTTCTTTTAAAACGTGGCTTTCTACCTCCAGAYTCACAGGAGCTTGATGGCCTGCAAATGTTGTGTTTTAGATGCAACTATAAATGTATGCATATAAAATTTATATTTTAGATGCAACTTAGGTCTTGCAAGAGTCAAAAGAAGGATTGCTATGCCAGACTATAATTAAAACCTTTTTTGTCAAAAAACTGGTCTCCTCCAGCAGGTATCTCCAATAGCAGTTTGAAATTAGTTTTTTGCCTTGCTCGTTTTCTAATCCGTTTTCTGTTTCTGTTACGTCCATGAGCCATAAGCAAATGTAATGTTTCAGGTTTTAAAAGGTCTGTTTCTAAACTGCCCCAGCTGTGAGCAGAATATTAKATTCTCTACTGCCATCACACTGCAATGAATGTCTAGTTTCATAGTTCTCTTGGTTAAATGCGTAAGTCTTAGGTCTCCAAATCAGACTTGTTGCAAAGGGCATGGTCTTACCTTAATGCCTGCAACTAAGGTGTGCAGGTGAAACCTTTCCTGTTTCATGTGCTTGAAATTCTTTATTGGAGTGTTTGCACAAAGGTGTGTAAAGGCACTTTGAGTGAAAAATTAAATTCTCTGTGCTTTATGAGTTGAAATTAGCTGTAGTTCAGTAGCCAGCAGCCCAGCAGAGCTGCTGTCATCATGTGCAATGTGGGTGAGTTACACTGTGTCTCTCAGAAATATGGTTTCTCTTTGTATCTGACCTTTAAAAGAAATGCTATCTGTAACTTTCAGCAGAGAGGCAGGATACAGTAAATTGTCAGTTGGCTTCCTAAATTGTGGGCCTTCTTGTCTTGGTGAAGCTGTCTGTCCAGCACTGTGCTTGCCAGCACTCACAAGATATCATGTGGTGTTTTAACATTACTCTTAATGAAATCTTCCCAAGGAGGTTTGCTCACTATGGATATGCCACTAGGGCCAAGCTGCTATTGCCCATCCCACATCATAGAGGAACATAAAACATGTTGTGATAAAGCCTCTTCTGCCTCTGTTCTCATACTTAAGGCAAAACCATTTATTGACTGTAGCTGCCATTAACCTGTTAATGAGTCACGTCCTTCAAAATCAAATTATGTAGTTGAAGTTTGCATTAAAACTAGTGTGTTTCACTGTCCCCTGAATTGGGTGTATCTCCTGATGCAGTAATGAAACACAAAATAACAAAGCAAAACACTGGAAAGAATGYCTTCAGGCTGCAGTAGAGGGCTTTGTGTTTAGCAGTAACTTGTGATCAGTTGCTTCAGTGYGCATTTAGAGGAAATGGCCTCAAATTGTGCCAAAGGACGTTTAGGTTGGATGTTACGAAAATTTAATTTGGGAAAAAGGTTTGGAATTAAACCTTTGGAGAGGTTTAATTTAGGAAAAAGGTCAAGCTTTGGAACAAGCTACCCAGGGAGCTGATGCAATCACTGTCCCTGGAGGTATTTAAAAGACATGTAGATGTGGCAGTCAGAGATATTATTTAGTGGTGGGCTTGGCAGTACTAGGCTAACGGCTGGACTCGATGATCTTAGATGTTTTTTCCAACTGCAATGATTTTATGATTCTGTGGTAACAGAAATTTTTATTCCATTTTCCTTAGGTAGCCATTAAGAGCTGCAAGGCCTACAAGGACAAAAGAGTACAGCTTGTTTGACCCATTGTCCCTCATTGTCACATATTCTGTCCTGGTTCTCGTGCTCACRAGAGCACAGGACTGCTTTCAATAGATAACCCTCTACCTGGCAAAAGAGCTACTTTGCTGCTGTAGAAAACTGGTGATCAGTTGTTCAGAGGTTTTATTGTCTGTTACTCCTCAAAGAATCATTTGCTTTTTACCTGGCAGCCYTTCTTTCATGTGCAAGCCTTTATCTGGCTGGGCCCCCATCAGTCTTGCAGCTTATGTGATGCTTTTTGAGGGTCCTGATGTATTTTCACAGTAGCTTCAATATGGGGTTATACCAATTCATTGCAAATTACATTTGGCAGGGTTGAGGTAGCACGGGGGAAGAAGAAAGGTGCCTAACTTTAACTTCTTTTAATGTACATCCTGTTCAGTTGGATAGTTGCTTGATTCTTTCTTGCTATGAGTTTGATTAAACACAAAAACTTCTGCTACTCCCACTGTTTCTAAAAAAGTTTAATCTCTAATTAGCAGAGGAAGTGGAATTTATTTTCATTTATAACTGCTTGGTTTTTTGKTTTTTTTTTTTAATAGATGGAAAAATTGGTGGATCCGTGGAATTCTCACCCTAGCTATGATTTCTGGGTTTTTTCTGATCATATATCTGGGTTCCTTTATGCTGATGCTTCTGGTAAGTTTGTTTAAATGCATTCTTCTGTGCAAGAGTTACTGTATCTCTTCATTCATCATAGCTAAGACAGCTSAAAGGAAACTGCATGGGAAAATTCAGAGGAATTTGTCTTTTCTTTCTGTAAATGTAAATAGTTTTGAAAAACACTTGACAGATTCACAGCTGGACCCTGTAGGTTAAGGACTTCCTATACACTATAATTTTTTTTAAGAAGGAATTAAATTAACTCCAAGAAGTTGAATTCCTGTTGCCTTACTAAACTACTACCATCCATTTCATTGACTAGTCTGTATTACCTACSGTTGCATGTTGAGGTTTGTTTTAAAAAACAGACAAACAAAAATCAAACCAAAACCAACCCAAGAAAAACCCCAGACCCACCAACAACAGCAAAAATCTAAATTAAAAAAAATTAAGAGACAGGTGCAATTTTGAGGCTAAAGAAGGCAGGCAGCCCTGGTCTCCTGTCTGCAACTGGCACTGAAAAGCTTTCCTCAGGAATGCTCCTTTAATTCCATATTTCTCTATGGAGCTTCACTGTGGCATTAGATTTATCTGTAGGTTGGAGTAGATGCCTTCCCAAAGTACAAAGTGTGTTTTTGGGTCATGAAGTGAAATACTGATGATTATAACAATAACAATAATAGTAGTTACAATATTCTTCATACATGCTACATAGCAGGTCAGCCTTTACTGCTTCTTTGCATCATTTTAATGGCTGGTATTTTTGTTGAATAATGGTTTAGCTATCTTTCCCAGTCATGGCAAGGAACAGCCAGGAATGTAGTTTTTAATGCACTGAAATTGGTCCTTCTAGGTAACTGCCTCAATTTTTGACTAAGCTTGTTTAACTGTCAGAATGTGCATTTACATTTTTCTTGGCCTCCTGTGAGGCAATTTTTGGATTGTATTCCTAGTAACATTTAGGTTGGGAAATACCTTTAAAATTATTGAGGTGAACTGTTAATCCAGCATTGCCAATCTGCCACTAAACCATGTCCCCAAGTCCCACATCTGCACAYCCTTTAAATACCTMCAGGGAGGGTGACCCAACYACTGCCCTCGACAGCATCTTGCAATGCTTGACAGCCCTTTGGGTAAAGAAATTTCCTTAATATCCAACCTAAACCTCCCTTCCCATCTAAATGGAGGCAATTTTCTTTCACTCGTTACTTAGGAGAAGGGACCAACCCCTGTCCCTGTCTCCAGTTCAGGGAACTGGGTACCCAGAAAACAACTGGTCTTACYATTGGAGGCTGAGGCAAAGAAAGCATTAAGTACCTCAGCCTTTTCCTYATTCTTTGTCACTRTGTTTCCCCCTGCAGCCAACAAAGGATGGATGGCTTCTCCTTAGCCCTTCTTTTGCTTCTGCTGTATTTATAGAGGTGGTTTTTATTGTCTTTTATGGCACTAGCTGGATTAAGATCTCGTTGGGCTTTGGCCTTTCWACTTTTCTTCCAGCATAACCTCMCAACATCCTTGTAGTCATTCTGASTCAGCTGCCCCTTCTTCCAAAGGTCATAGAAGCTAGTGTCTTGAGAGAGTGGAATGCTGTTTTGCCAGCATTGTGGTTTGCATTACAATTTCTACAGCTGAATTAGTCTGGTGTATATTTCCTGTTTTCAGATGAATTACATAACAAACTGCTAATTCATTGTATCATTCATGGAGGATTTTCTTTTTGGTGTTGTGAAGAAAAAAAAACAAAAAAGCCCTTTTAAAGTGTAGCTCGCTGTAAAGAGTTTTCTGGGTTTTTTTTTGTTTTTTTTTTCTACAATCCTTCCTTTAGTAGTCTGTTACATTTGAGAATGATTATTATGAACAAAAAGGAGCTAATTAATTTGTGGGATGATTTTGTATATTCATGCATATTGTGAGATTGCAATCATGGGCRAAGTTGTTAAGGCATGAACCAAAAAGTAATTGAAGTTAGTAGAGAATTGTAATAGCRTTCTTCTTTTGTGCTGTTAAGCAAAAAGCCTGTCTTGTAATATAATGAGCTGTTAATGACGTTGATATTTGAGACTACGTAAAAAGGAGAATGGAGGGAAAACYCAGTCTTGTTCATTAATTATTTAATTTTGCTGGAATAAAATAGTTTGTATTCAAATAAGGGTTGTCATGATAAAAACGAATTTCAATACTGGGACTGAATATGCCCAGAGACTTGTTGAGAGAGTAATCCAGTGAGGACAAGACCTGAGAGCACTCTTCAGAGCTGGGATGTGTGTTCTGCATTTGCTGGCTACTCTGGTAACAGGCTTCTGTGGCTTGGACCCCCATGCCCTTTTCCAGTGTAAAGTGCAACMCTGTAATGTTGCTGGTGCCTATAGCATTTCAGTTTTTAAAGGTATGCCAAGCAGAAGAAAGATCATCAGATAGGGGAGCTTCAAAATTAACTCGTTGAGGTGGTGTAAGACTGTTTAATCTGTGCTCACACGTTGAGCAAGATGAARTGTATTGGTGAATGCAGGTGGTGAGAGGATGCTGCAAAGCCTTGCCTGTGATGTGTGCCAGCAGTGTGGGCAGGTTCTTGCTCCGGCCCCTGTWCAGGATTACCCATGGCCTGGGTTTGGCAATTCCATGTGTCTGGGTAAGGTGATCTGCTTGGAGACTGCAGATTGGACAGAATTGGCAGAGTCATTTGAAGCCCAAAGGCATGACAGGACATACTGCCAGACTCGTGCCGGCAACACAGGGAAGCAGTGAGGTCAGCAAAACAAAATGAAGACCTTGGAGGGTGTGACATTCAGACCTGGGKTAGACAAGCTTTGCCTCTAATCACAAATGACAATTACCCTTAATGAGATGCTTGCAAGTGAAAGACCTGGGTGTCCAAGTTGTGTTGTACAGCTAGTTTTTTCCGTTGGGTCTGGAAAATATTTTAAATGTGAAGATGAAACTTAGCCAAAATTACAGGAAGCACTTCTGATTTGCGCTGTCAAACTGTTTTAATGCAGAAAGGTCAGGAACCTTCTCTAGTTTCATGAGTGTGTTCTTGAAACTAGCCCAGTGTGGAGTTTTTTTTTCTTCATGTACAGTGGTTTGGAGATTTTTTTTTAAGTTTTAAATGGAACTTTGGTTTTCCTTGGATTTACTTTGAAGCTGTTTTCTGAGTGGAATTTGAATTCAGAATAACATCTCCCTTTATTGCAGACTGCAGTGCTCCTTGCTGCCTGTAAGAAACAACTGCAGCATATTTATGAAGTTTTTTATTTCTCTTATTTTAGGTCTTAAGCATCCAAGTAAAGTGTTACCATGAAATCATTACTATTGGTTACAGAGTCTACCACTCATATGATTTACCRTGGTTTAGATCCCTCAGCTGGTGAGTAGCAAGTCAGAACATCAATAAGATGGGATGTGAAACTTAAATCATCTTCCTTCTATCCTGTTTTGGTGGAATAAGAGCTTTGTGGTCATGTGCAGACATAAAACTTGACATCTGTCTGTAATAAAGAATTCTCTAGTTGCGTAGTACCTGTGAACTTGGACAAGTCAGTTGGCCTTTTATTATTTAGGTTTTTTTCCTTGTTACAAATAAATCCTTGTTTGTTTTGTTTTAAGAATTGCATATAATACACATTATCTCATTAAAATAACTGTTAGCTGTTGCATATTGTAGGTACTTCTTGCTGTGTGTGAACTACTTCTTTTATGGAGAGACTGTAGCTGATTACTTTGCTACATTTGTGCAAAGAAGAGAACAGCTTCAATTCCTCATCCGTTACCACAGGTTTATATCTTTTGCACTCTATTTAACAGGTAAGTGCAGGAAATCACAAAAATGAAAGAACTTTGTGCTGCATTTGCTTATTAATTTTAAAACATATATTATTGCTTCCCATCTTTTTGTACCTTCAGTTTCTTTTTCCTCTTAATGCTTAAGGAAATGAAGTGTTTGTAGTTCCATTTTTCCTGTGAAAAGATGARTACAAATTTTGCATTCATTGAGAAGAAGAAAGCAGCCTAAACARGGAGATGATCTTGAGACAGTTGAGATAATAGTTTGCAAAAGAGGTTGGCAGGCATTAATTTTGATTGATGGAGACCTRGTGCTATTTTGGCAGTCTGTAGTGATGACTTCTGTGTGTAATTGCTGTRCTGGGTTGATGCTTTATTGGGCAAGTGTTCTCCTAGGTCTACAGTAATAGGATTTACTAATATATTTTTAAACTGATTAGTCAAAGTGTCTGAGTCTTAATTTTGTCTGTAGGATATTCAGATACTTGCTTCATGGATAGATACCCATGTCCAAAGAAAAGCTTTTTCAAAAGTCTCTTCTCTAGAGAGAAGAGACATAAGCTGATACTCTTATGAGGTATTGCTTTTTGAACATGTAAATGTGTTTTTTAAGCAATGCAGTTTAGCATAAAATTAAAGCAGGTGAAGACTCAGGTTGGCTTACAGGATAGGGGACTGCTATGCTACAAATATTTGTAAAGTGTACTGAGAAACCTGGTCTTTGCGATGAACTGTCAGTTTGTCTATGGTTTAATTTTTTTAAACAAATTAAAATTCTGCTCAGTGCTTGGATCACAAACTTGAAAACAGCTTTACAGAATTTAAACTTTTTCAGTGGCTTTGTCTTGAGGAAACTGACAAATAATGCCTTGCGACCCGGTGAGGGGAGAGACAAGAAAAGCCAGGCATGAGCCCCAAAAGGAGGAGGCAGAACGTAGCAGAGCCCCTTGGCATTGGGMTTGTGGGGTGGTCACTGAGGGGCTGTGCCCAGGATTCAGGGTCTTTTGAGGCTCCACCATCTCAGGAAGTTGCCCTGGGACAGAATCACCTAGAAAGTTCTTTTGGTCAGCTCAATTCTCCAGCACCTTTGCTTTACACTTGCATTGCATGCAGCCATATGCTTTTCTGGGGGAAAGGGGCAAGCTGGTCTTTTCCTTTCATTTATTTCTGTTAATTGCTCAAAACCAGTTTGTTGACCTGTTTTTTGAGTACTTTCTAAATGTGATGATCTCTAAATGTGTGATTGCTAAAAATAGATGTCCCCAATGGGACYTTGTATGTGCTAAGATGGATATTCTTTACTGATGTTAGCAAAACCTCTGTTAACTAAATCATAATATTGTATGAGAATAATTCTATACATACTCTTCCCTGAATATAAGCAAGCACTTCTAGCTGCAGAGGGATTAAAACTGCTTGAAAGGAAGAGAATTACTGGTGTATCACAATTCAGTGTCATTGAATATAAGATGGTACAAACTTTTGTTCTTTTGTTTTACAGGATTCTGCATGTTTGTTTTGAGTTTAGTGAAGAAACATTATCGTCTGCAGTTTTACATGGTGTGTATTACCCACTTTGCTGTGGTCAGTCATGTCCTTATGCTCATAAAATAGTTTGAAAGAGGGATGTGGAAAATGTTCTTGAATTGAAGGTAACATGGAATCAGCTGGTGTTAGACTGMGTCTGTTCACCTTGCAGATTATTATTATTATTATTGTATCCCAGGATGTGGCCTTTCAGTCAGTACAGGGTGTCCTTGGTGAGGCCTTGTGCATGTCCMACATGATATGTTTCCCTTAGTGACAGGCTGATATGAAGGAGATTGCTGGAGAAGGGGCATGCATATCCCTGCCAGGTCTGAAGCCGAACAGTTCAGTATTTGTGTGGAAAGTGGTTCTTGTGACTCAAGTGTTGCTTTCTAGAGGCCCCGCTGAAGTACCATAAAGGGAACTTGATCTTAACCCCGATGTGGAATATTTATTCTGTGACACTTCACAGCTGTTCTGGTCTTCCCCTCTGCAGTGTCTCAATAGATCATTGATATATTAAAAGAAACAGCATTCTCACCTCTCGCATTTGTCCACCTAATAATCAGCGTAGTAACTAAGCAACAGCATGAACCCTTTTTCTTATGTGTATCTTATATGTTGAGAACTAATTTTGTAATATTACAGGTTAAAACCAAAGCAAACAAAACACCCAAAGGAAACCCAAACCATCCCACTGGCAGCGCCCCACCTCCCACTTCTCTACAGGAATGATTAGAAGTCACAGTGAAACACTAATTCGGTACAGCTCTGTCTTGAAAGAACTTGAGCAATCAGGGCATTGCACAACCCTAAAGATTTCCTAAAGCTCCGGGAATGCCATTAACCCCTTTGTTATTGCACTGCTTTAGGTAGCACTTTACCATTGAGGATCCCCAATTCTAGACTAGGATTTAACTGAGCCTTGTTATAAGCATGTAAAACAATCTTTTACTCAAAATAATGTACRCTGTTTGTAGGAGAATTTACCTGACAGTGAGATGCATCTTTTCTAGGAGCGATAGTCTTCTAATCTGCAAAAAAATTTCATTTTCAGATTTGCACATTGTAAATATCTTAATTGTCCATGTTTTGTTTTGTTTTGTTTTGTTTTTTTTTCCTTTTTCCTCTTCTGGAAAGAAGATGAGAATTTGGGTGTCAGTCACATGACTTGGTGTCTGCCCTGAAAAGATTAAAGTGTGGCTACCCAAGAAAAGCAGTAAAACAGAAGGAAGCCATATATCCATTGTGTGGCAACACAGTTTTTAGGAAGTAAAGGAGAGTCTATCCCTTCCCTGGAAGTGTCCAAGGCCAGGCTGGATGGGGCCCTGAGCAATTTGGTCCCTGCCTATGGTGAGGGGSTTGGAACTATGCAATCTTTAAGGTCCATTCCAACCAAACTGTTCCRTGATTCTAATAGTATGRCCATTTARTTTTAGGTGGTGTTGCGATGTCACTACAAATAACAAAAATTTTGCTGCAGAGCTGCTTTAATTAACCAGCAGGTAGTCTTTTCAGAAACCTTTAGTCATTTCCTTACTACCCTTTTCAGCCTTCTCAAGTTGTTTTATCTGGAAGTAGAGTCTGGCTGCCATAGGAAAACACRTGTGATGAGAGAATTAAAGAAGGAGGACATTTTGAGTGTTACATGGCCCAGACATTTAGAGTGCTTAAATTGGGTGTATCATGAGAAAACTACCAGTTCTTGATTTAAGTGTTTGGAAAATAAAATCTATTGCAGAATCTCTACTGGTAATCTATTTGGAAACCACTTTATTGTATGTGGGCGCTACAGATTAAACACCAAGTACGTACAGTAGTACTGAACTAAATGACTGTTTAAATGGCCTTGCCCTTAAAATCAAACACTTTATTTTCACTAATCCTGAGAATTTTCCCGTTTCATGAGAGTATTCTGTTATGAGAGAGATCCACATCTGTGTAACATGACTCTTTCATGAGTAGTCCATTGCCATTTTACTGTTACAGTTCTAACATGTCTGTTATATGTATATACAGAATATCACATTGCTTAAATATCTTTGCTGCTTTCATGCTGGAGGTGTATGTCTTATTAAATCAGGAGTTAAACCTCATGTTAAAAAAAATTCTGGTTGGAGGTAAGTGATGGAGAAACCTGCTGAAGTTTCAGAACTTGCTTCAGAAAGCCAGCTCACTTGTGATATACTGTATGCACACATCTCTTGCATTATCACTAGAACTGGTCTTCCYGGGGAGCTCCTCAGTAGCTCCTGTAGCTGACACACCAGGATTTATGGAGTTGTACGGGTCGGTGTTTTCACTAACTGTTGTGTTGTTGCATTGTTAACAGTTCGCATGGACTCATGTCACTTTGCTGATCACTGTAACTCAATCTCATCTTGTCATCCAAAATCTCTTTGAAGGCATGATCTGGTAAGGGGACAGTAACAAACTGATTTGTACCTCTATTGAATTGAAAGGTTGGTTCTTTTGTATAGATCTGGTTAGGGAATAATTTGGGGAACAATTAAAGCAGTACAAATTAAAGGAGCATTAATGTTTAGTTGGAAGGGTATTTGGAGGAATTGGGAGTGATGAGGTAAARCATGCAGGAGAGGAAGCAGAAACCTCTTTAACTAGATTGACAGACACAAGCATGATAGTTTCAAACAACCACTTCATTTACTTGCAAGGAATAGGATTGATTGCATGCTGGGTCAAATAGTTTCCAGAGCAATTTGCTGAAAGGATGAATATCCAGCAAATCTTTTGCAATTACTTCGGAGCTTCAGGTTGCTCAGAGCTATTGAAGTTGGACCACTTAATTCAAAATCCCCAATGTGGCCACATTCCCTGCAGCCTTCCCTGTTCAAATAAATTCAGAGTGCTTAAAATATTTTAAGAGTTTTAATCTTGTTTATTTTTGAGCAATCTTTGTGCCCCGTTTCCAGTGATACATTAAAATTTGGCAATGCAGTTAAACTTGATTATGTAAAGCCGCTCCTCAGAGAGCGGGTGTGTTTTCCTACCCCTCWCTTCTTCAGGGACAGGGTAAATTTCAAGTTGAGAAACAAGGAAGAAGCACATGGAAAATCGTTTGTGTTCTTCCAAGGATATATTGCTCTATGTCCTCCTCTTTCTGATATATGTCYGTCTGGGGAGATATTGCAGACAAGKCATCCTTAGTTAGAAAGAAAGCCCAAAGCCTTTGACAAAGTTTCTACATACAAATTCTTTTCACAGTGTTCATATTCATATGGCAAAACCTGAATCTAGTTGCCTTGCTGTCACTCTTTGCTAGACAATTTGGCAGATGGTCACAAAATCCGACTTTTAGCTTATTAATACATCTCTGCTTTGAAAATGGGGGGAAAAGCTTAACAGGCTTGAATAACAACTTCAGATGTGTCTGCATGCAAARAACACTTAAAAAGCTGCTCCAAACTGACAAGGGGGGAAGGAAAACTAGGGTTTTTTTTTAATTTAATTATCATTTAAACTTTTCAATGAGTTTGCCTGTTTAATGCTTCCAAAACTATTAACATGTTTATATCTGTTGATTTCTTCTTACCTGTGGTACCTGTCTTTAAGCTTGATAGGAAAAAGCCAGCCTGTTCATGTTTTAAGCTCATGCACCAAAATAACTCTTTAACTTGAACTAAYATGAATCTGTAAGGATCTTGTTGGGCTGAAGACTAAAACTGGTATAGCTCAATGTGRTGTTCAAGGGGGAATGAGGTGATCACATTATGAAACATAATTCCTCCTAAATACTGCAGAAAAATTTCCCAAAAAGAAATGGTGCTCTTTCAATTTCTGTCCTGTGTTTAGGTTCAGGCAGTTTTTTTTTTCCTCTGTGAAACTTTTAATGTCTTTCTCTAGGTTTTTGGTTCCAATTTCAAGTGTTATCTGCAATGACATTACCGCTTATATTTTTGG
This sequence comes from Malurus melanocephalus, assembly GCF_030028575.1. NCBI lineage: Eukaryota > Metazoa > Chordata > Aves > Passeriformes > Maluridae > Malurus > Malurus melanocephalus. Next base: position 1,608,300 of record NW_026623337.1, on the reverse strand, counting down.
ATTCTTCTTTGGCAGAACTCCATTAATTAAGGTAGGTGCTTAGGCACTTCCTCACTAACAAGCTTTTACAATTTATAGCAATTTTGTTACTTGTTCAAAAACATGTTAATGGAAAAAATATGCTGTACTGCATGATTCACATCTTTGCCAAAAAAGCCCACATTGACCGTCCTGTTACTGAAAATTTGTATATGGSAAACTGGGATTAATATGAATGTGATATTGGCATTTCAGGATAATACCATTTGAACCTATTGCATCATCATTTATAAYTGCATTCTTTTTGGATTTCAGATGCAGGTTTAGCTGCATGCTTACTGCACAGAAATTGTAATTTGAAATAAGCCACTGGGTAATATATACCTACTCTTTATTTGGTCTCATTTRTGTAGCACTGAGAAGGGATCAATCTTCCTATTCTGGTAGAACATGCAAGACCCTACAGAAAGCCGTGAATTATTATTTTAATGATATTGTCATGTTAACTTTTGGGCATTTAGTTGGTTCTGATATTAAACTGCTCCTAAATTGAAAATGTGATACAATTTGGTGAAAAAAAAACCAGTTTGGCACACTGTTCTCTCTAGTTATTTTCTGTRTTAGTTTATCCAGTCTGGCTGCAGGAAGCTGGTGTCTCAGGAGCATCCCCAGCAGCACTCATGTCACACCCAGGTTTCTGGCCCCATCTGTATGGGCACTTGCTTGCAGAGCTATCCAACAAAGCAAGATTGTGCTTGTGCAAGTTTCCCAGTCTTCTGCTTGAGAYGAGCTCAGCTGCTTAATCTGGGTCAGATGCGGCCAGAGGCCGGGGGCAGCCTCCAGACTGCAGCAACAGATGGGACAGGAGCTCTCCTCTCCCTCAAGCTGCCCAGTGGCACCAACCAAAGCGTGGCTCTTTCCCACCTTGCCTGGGACAGGTCATGGCCACGCTCCTCTATTTATAATGTTCAGTGGCTGCAGCTGCTGACATTCACTACTTCACACATACCCTTGAAAAACCAAGTAGGAGCTTAATTTTACAAACAAGATCAAGAAATGGAGTTTAAAAGGGTGCAGTGATGCAACTGATGGACTAACGCTTTCTCTTTTGTGCCTAGCTGTCTCCCAAGAAGACCTGGGAAGGCTTCATCGGAGGCTTCTTTTCCACTGTTGTATTTGGATTTATTGTAAGTAGCCACAGGACCTTCATAGAACCATAGAGAGGTTGTGTTTGGAAGGGGCCTTAAAGATCATCTCATTCCAACYCCCYTTCCACTAACTCATGTTGCTCAGAACCCCATCCAACCTGGCCTTGAACACTTCCAGGGATGGGAATTTCCTTGTATAGATTCAGTCTTCRTATTTTCACTTGAAATAAAATTCCTGATAAATCTGGTTATCTCAAACTGCTGAAAGTCTAAGAGTTAGAGGTTTTTTAGCTTAGGAATTCTGCTAAGCCCTAAGTATGGCCTCTAAGATTTGTTCTGGTTTTCTCTTGGATTAGATAAATTGGTAGGGGTTAGGGGCTTTTTAATCCTTCATTGTAGAAAGATCTGGAATGGGTGGACAAGGTTTTCACCTCTCCTGAAGAGATTATATTGACCACTTTTTGCAACTACTATTACTGTATCTGGAATAGTTTTATCTATTAATTGCATCCTTATTTTGAAATTGAAGTTTATCAGTAGCATTATTTATGCTTTGTGAAGTAGCACTTTTGTGTTATGTGTTTTATAATGACATTTTTTTCTGGAAAGTGGTTTACACTGATGATAATAAGAGCATAAGTAACTGTTTGGTAAGTAATTTATCACTAAGTTCAGCAGAACTCATAATAGCTAAACTTAACAGAAGAGATATTCAAGTTTTAATGGACAAATGAACTGCAAAAAATTATGAGTGGATGACTTTGGGGTCATCCATTTTTATAATGCTGAAATGTCTAGTAGATATAAACCTGAGAGACAGGAAAAATAGAACAATTTGGGAAATCAACACTAAGCTCAGTCTGCCTTGTAGAGGCATTCTCTGGTTTAAACAGGCTGATTTCTTCTCCGTTCTGTGTCTCTTATTAGATTTTTATTACCTTTAGCTTGTGATGATAAAGCCATTTTTGAAAGCATGTTTTTTGCATGCAACAAGAAATGCCTAACTCAGGAGTTCTTGTTTTGCTTTTCAGTTTTCCTATTTTTTGGCTCAATATCAGTACTTTGTCTGCCCTGTGGAATACAACAGTGAAACCAACAGATTTGTGACAGAGTGTGAACCTTCAGAGCTCTTTCAAATGAAGAAGTACTCTGTGCCACCATTGCTTCAGGCTGTGTTGGGATGGGTAAGGAATAAAACCCAGGCTTTGGATAAAATTGAAACATGCTTCCCAGCTTAAATGGGTTTCTAAACCATTTTAGAATGTGAATGCTGGTAAGGCTTGAGGGGTAAGAACTGAATTGATGCCATGAGCCTCTCCATTGCCCGTGTGGGGGGGATAGTCCAAACAGAATGGAAATCCTGAAGTCASCCRAGGGAAYCTGCYTGWATTCTCTTTGTGCTGCATATGGAARCCACTTAAACATTTTGTAGACCTRTTTTTGAAGAGCAACCTTTKAATTTTTTTGTGGAAAGTGGACAAAGGCTTGTCATGACCCAAATTAGGGGCAAGCTGAAGTAAGCTTGCATTCTGTTTTCAGGCAGTGTATAACTGCTATTAGGATAGGACTTTTATTCTCTTTACCACATAGTATCCTGTGTGTTAATGCCTTTACTTGGGTGCTGAGTGAAAAAGGACTACCAGCAACAGTTCCATGTGATGTACTCTCTTTAAAATATGTAAGCTGAAAATACCTACAATCAAACACTGAAACACAATGCTGATTATTTTTCTTGTAGGAAACGGTGAATATGTACCCATTTCAGATGCACAGCTTTGCACTGTCAACATTTGCCTCATTAATTGGGCCATTTGGAGGATTCTTTGCCAGTGGATTTAAAAGAGCTTTCAAAATCAAGGTGTGTAATGCGTCCTGTAAGCCTCTAAGTTTTGTTTTGGTTTTCTCTTTGGATTAGATAAATTGGTAGGGGTTAGGGGCTTTTTAATCCTTCATTGTAGAAGTGTTTCTGCTAAGTTGCAATGTTGTTTCAGCTGGGTTCTAGTATCAGAMRCAGGATTARTTKTATCATATRTATRTGTGTATGTGTRTTATTCTTCAAACTTTGCATAGTCAGCATGTGACTTCAGTGCTTGAAATCTAAGAATAATTTGATTACATAGTTTGGTTGATAATAACTCTTCCAAGTCATGTTGCAGAAGTGGCTTAGACAAGCAAGATGTGAGATATTATACTTGACATGAAAGGCGATCTGTAGATACCTAGGAAGTACTGACAGTGGTTTACCCTTCAGACTGTGGGTGGTTGCCTTTGCCATTGGTATTTCTGTCCCAGGCAGATGCTGGTGTGTCAGGTTCACCAAAGCATGAGATGTTTGGCTGCCTTTGCCAATACAGTGCTGCCTTGTAACAGGAACACGTATTGGCAGATTATGTGACGTGCTACCCTCTGTTTATTGCAAGGCATGTGCTGTTGCTTGTGGCACTGYTGTCCCTGGCTGGTATTAAATGGCAGCAGGAGTATGGCAAGAGGGCAGTCCCAGATTTTCTTCTGACCTTCTTTATGTCCTGGTAGGACTGCTGTAGCTCATACCCTGTTGCTTGTTTTGTTCTTCTTGTTCCATATGTCCACCGAGCTGGTGCTTTGCAGAGAAGTGTGTAAACCCCTCTGTGCTGAACTCCTGTACATGTGCTTGTACTTATCCCTCTTTCCCATACTGGCCCAAGCACCTTCCCCAGGGCTTTGCTGGCCACAGTACTCTTATATCTGTATGGCCAGGTAGCAAAAGACTGTTTGTGTGAAGAAGGAATTAGGGATGAAAAAATGTTGCTGAAAAGCAGCACTTCGCCTTAAAGTATAACATTAAAAAGTTGATTTCTTAAAACTTCTGGGCCCTAAAGCAATGACCAAAGCACTTTTGGGAAGTCAGGGATATTGTGGAATTGCTGCTGAAGGCAGTGTGTAGCTTAGGTTAGACACTCCATGCCTGCTAGGATGCAGGAATAATTTAATTTGCTGGCAGTCACCCTACATGACTGATGAAGGTCAAGGTTTTCACTCAGAGAGGACACGAGTGAGTGTGGCTGACAAAGGATGTATGAAGGTATTTGATTGATAAAGCTGTTCTACAGACAAGATAGATAACACAAATGTAGYGTATCAAGCTTTGCATCATAAACACATTTTTTTAAATAGTGATAATTTTTTCACAACAGTGTTTTTTGATTCTGTTGGATATATTTATATTGTATGTACATATTATGGTTTTTAATAAAGTAGAAGACAAAGAAAAAAAGGCTGCAGCGGCAAGAAACAACAGTCAGTAGCTTAAGACGTTTGCTACAAGATGAAGAGTGTGTAGGCACACAAGTGTTCYCACCACTGACACACCTGCACCCGACCTACTGCCATCATCTTGTGTGATATTGCGGACAAGTTGCTTCTTCTCTTCTTTTTCTTCTCATCCCTTGACTCACTTTTGCATATAAAAACTCCTTTAGCACAGGAGCCTCTTGCTAAATTTTGGTTCAGTGCAGTGAAACCATGGCTTACTTGCAGCCTTAATGTGCTGCTGCCTAGTGATACATCATTAGTGTGTTTTGTGGGAGCCACTGACCATGTTTTCTTATTTTTTTTCCCTCTCTCTGACCCTCATACCCAAAAGGATTTTGCAGACACGATCCCTGGGCATGGTGGGATAATGGATCGCTTTGATTGTCAGTACTTGATGGCCACTTTTGTTCATGTCTATATCACCAGTTTCATAAGGTATGGACTTTTTACAATATTAACTACTTTTACACATATAGGATCTGTACCATAATGAATGYATAGCAGCTATGTTAGCATAGCAGAGATTACATGTTTCTAAATAGGATTTATGCAATCATTTCAAATACAGGACTAAGGGCTACTAAGAAAATATATGTCCCTGCCTAGGATTTGTGTYGGGTTCAAGCTATGCTTAAATGTTTCTGTGATTGCTGTTGAAGATAACCTGTGTACCCAAAATACCAGACAGTTTTGTGTAGCCACCTATCAGAAGTTTTACTAGAATTTACTGATTACAGGAAGATGTAAGATGGGGTTTCAGGCAGGAGRGATGTGCAGCATCTGCTTTTCCTATGTGGTTCCTAAAAAGCTTGTAGATTGTGAGACTGCAGTTCTTCCCGTGAGTTTCAGTATTTCTCAGTTCCTTGGCTTGGTATTTTCTGTTTAAGATGAAAACTCTGTGGTTCAAGAAAGGAGACAGCTTCCTAAAAGTACTGATTATCTAACTTGAACTATATCAGCTTTCAAGAATAAATCACGGGAATCCCAATTCTCTGACAACAGACAGTTTCTGAGACAGGGGAGCCAAACCAAAATACAGCCTTAGTTTTGTAAATGCATATGGCTAAATAATTATTAGATACCTAATCAGCAGATTCTTTGCCTTATATTTGGTTCATCTTAGAAGTAGATTGCAAGTAAGGGGCTRGCTAAAAATTAGGCTGATATTTAGAAAAGCTTGGTTTAATTTGCAGTTTTCTTTACTGACTTGGCCAACTTCCCATTTAGTTCAGTAGCACATAGCTTATCTGACAGGCAATAGATACAAAATGAAGATCTGCTAATAAAAAACATTGATTACAATGATAAMGGATGAATCAGGGAATATTATTTGTCAAAAGCCTTTCTAATATCCCATTTGACAGCAAATAGACATACTTTTTAATTTCTGTTGATATTGAGATAAGCATATGCTTTGCCGGTAATGCTGGCCTGTGCATCCTGAGGAGATAGACTGGGAGAAATCCGTAACTTGGTGTCCTCAAAAAAATGGAAGGCATTGTTTGGGCAGCAAGAAGAAACCTAAAAGATGCTTTAGAGCTGCAGTCACAAATTTTCTTTTTTTTTTTCATTGACAGGGGTCCAAATCCCAGCAAATTACTGAAACAGCTGTTGATACTTCAGCCTGAGCAACAATTAAGTGTGTATAAAACCCTGAAATCTCACCTCGTTGAAAAAGGGATCCTGCAGCCATCTCTAAGAGTATAGTTAGTCAAAACAGAGGACTGGAAGAAAACTCCATTTATAAGAAGCCTGTGGAAAAAYATTGCAAAAGTGCACATAAATAGTGGCTAAAGGAAGAGTAGTTTTTGGTCTGGAAAAGGTGAATGTTTCCTGAATTGAATGTGAATGCTATGACCTCCTGCTAGGACACTAAAGATCTCTTACTCCTAACATAACTCAAAAATTCAAATGCTTACAAAGTAATGGTACTCATGCTGTGTATTTTAGTTCCTGCGATGGATGGCAGCAATCKTTCTTCAGCACCCAGCATGACAGTCTTTGTAATTAAGAAAAAGTTAATGAAATTCAGTGTAGTTTTTAATGAGTTATTTAAAACTGTATATCTTGGCAATACCTTTTTGGTCCCCAATGGTTACTGAAGTGTAAACACATCAAGAAGGCAATAACTTCTATATAGGCTGGTGCTGAAATTACCAATCARAGTTGGCCAGAAAACACTTGTTAGCCTGGTGAAAGAAGTACTTAGAGCCTGCTGTACCAGGCTACTTGCATTTACTTAATTTTTATGAAGATTAAACCTAGCTCTGTCTTTAATTCAACAGCTTTCTTATGAAACCATTTCATGCTTTCAAGAGAAAAGTACATATATGGAAATACAGCTGGGCTGTATATAATTTAGAGACAAGTACATTCATTAAAATACAGTTGGGCAGTTTGGGCTGCAGAGCTGCTTTTTTACTTTTTTTTAATTAACGTTATAGGTCATAAACAAGTGTGTACTTCCAGGAGTAGAGATTACCTGAGAAAACAGAATTATTCAGCCCAATAAACAGATCAGGGAGAATCTGWAGTTTAAGTCCTTATTTTCCACGGCCAGGTCAGTGTCTGAAGACAGTAATTCAAGCCTTATTCCTTGTGCCTCTTAACTGCTCTGTAGGATTGGGGTATTTCCTTATTTTTAAAAGCACTTTGAGGTCTYGAGTAAAAAGTGAAGTTTAACTGCTGTATAATTAGTGTGTTACTCAGTGAAGGCAGAAACTTTTATCTCATGAATGTGCACAGTGCAAGACAGGATGCACGATTCTTCTGCTGTGTATTATTTATTAAGAAGATCCTCAAGCAAGCTTGGGCAATCACAGAGGGATTTGAATGGAGAWTTTTTATAGAAAGCAGCTATTCTGTAGGCTTAGGTATATGAGGAGAATTAATGCTGTATGATTCTCAATCCCAATTGTTTTACAACTTTTTTCATCATGTGACATGTCTTGATGCAAATAAAAGTATGAACTTCTTTTTAAATGACAAAAATTACTCCTGTACAAACAGAAAGCACAAATGCCAATTTTGTTTTCCTATACTGTAAATTGATAGTCCATTTTTCCAACTAACTGTAAATAAGTTTCTCCATGTACCGATGCCACATCTATATGTGTSTGTATATAAATTATTAAAAGATGTATGTATATATATTAAAGATTAAAATTTTAAATGGTTGGTGCTACTTGAGGATTCAACCATCGAGAAAATCACTTGTATGGGTGATAAGATGTATCTGTAAAATTCAACTGATTTTTGTTGAACACCATGTAGCTGAGACCACCATGCACTCTRTTTTGCACTTGAGCTTGTACAGTTTGTGTAGGGAAAGGCACCCCYTTGTACATGAAACAAAATCCAGGTCTAAAGTAATTCCTGTTGATGTCAGACATTGACAGAATTAAATTGTGTCTGACCTGGAGATTGCAGTACTGTACTGAAGGAACACTCCAAGAGGTGAARAATGTCACCTGCTGCTTGTCCATCAGTGGTTCTGCGACTTGGCTTATTCCTTAGAGGGGACTGAAATTCAGCCCTCACTCCAGATAGGGCATAACCTGAACTTAGAAGGTACACAGCTACCTTTGGAAAGGTTATTTAAAAAGAAGGGAAGTGAAAATGAGAGGGAAACCAAAGTAGAATACCTGCAAAACTAGCTTTTAGATGAGGCTTTGGTTATGTATGGGATTCTGGTAGATATTATGATAAAATGCAACCATACTGGAGCTAGTATATCTTTATCTTGGGTATAAAAAAATCTAAGTATTTAAAAATTATATAGAAAATATATATATATATATAAAGGGTAATTGCTACTTCAGAAACTTGAAATTTTTAGTGTAATTTTATAGCATGTACAATAAGGAAGTTAAAATATATTTTAGTATTTAAAACAACAGAGCATTTGAAATTAATTGCTATCTATGTGCACAGTAGAAAATTCAACACTGCAATTCYGCTTTTCARTGTTAAAATGATGATGGGATCACCTGTGAACTTACTCATCAATTTTCTAGCTAGAATAATAGTTTCTTCCTTGTTTAGGCTTGGTGTAAATACAGCTGAGTGGGATCTGTCACTGTGAAGTGATATCTATGCTTGGTTGCTATAAAGAGCATTTACCCCAGTGGCTACTTCTGTTAGTTCAAGCATTGCAACATAATCAACAGGAAAAGTTTAACTTTTTACACCAGTGATTATTTTCACTTGCACTTTTGTCCAAAGTGGCTATAATTACCTGCTGAGCAAAAAAGAAAAATGTATATTCTGTAAATATTGTAAATGGTATGAGCATARAATGTCTGTTTAGTTTGACTGCTTCAATATTTCATTGAAGCAGGTGTTGTAAAAAAAAAATAAAATAAAATTGGGACAGAAGTCCTCCTGGTTTTGATTTCCTATAGCATGTGCAGTGGGGGGAGTTTTTGTAACAAAAATTTATATTCCTTTATATTCCCTAMATTTGTGTTCTTAGTAGAAAGTCTGCTCTTAATTTCCAACCATTTTCCCCTCAAGGCTTCAGACTATCCTTGTCCATGACTAAAACTTGTACAATGTGCYTCATGTCCAAAGATATGCAAGCTTGTCATCTTTTCCTAAAGGTCCTCACTTCAACAATACTGACACAGACCTRTCAGTATTCACCATTTATGGAGATGATGGGGTGGTGGCTGGCAGCTACCTCTTCCTGCTTTCCTGTTCCTTCTAAATCTTGGATGTAGGCCCTGCATCCTCAAACAAGCCAGGTAAGAAAGACATTTCTAAATTACAAAGGCTGTAGCATCAGTTAATCACTCACCATCAGCCAAGTGTGTGTGCAGTGCTCCTCCTTGGATTTTAGACAACTTGTGGAGAAACACAGAGCTTTCCTGTGGTCTACATTTACTTCCTAATAATCTTCTGAGGAAAAGAAGGGGAAAGTTATAGAGAGTTTTCTCCTGCTAGACAGATAATGTTTGGGATTGTTATTTGCACAGAGTCCTGTCCAACTGTACAACTTCGTACTRCTACCTGTATGTAGCTAAATTGCAACTGTTCTTCCTCTTGCAAGTAGTTTCCCAATTATAAAATGGATATTCAGTTCCTTGCCTAGCAATTCCAAATTGCATGAACTTAGGTGTGAGTCTAGTATCTGACAGGATGCCAGAAACAGGYGGGCACATGTCACCCATAAACACACACCAAATTAWYGTTGGAAAATACCCTTGAGATRATCAAGTCCAACCATYAGCCCAGTACTCCAAGTCCTCCATTAGTGTATGGGTGAGTATTACAGATACTGATTTGTTCTTTGCATATATACTGTACCCTGACTTCCCAATACTGATGCTTGTTCTATGARTGACAGGGACATGTTTTGTTCCCTAAAGGAACAGGTGAGAAAGACTGGTATTAGAAGGATTTGGTCAGCATGAACATATCCTTTGCAAGTGAGTGTGAAAAGGCAACATTCTTGCAGGGCAGTGAAGGTGTGAAACTTGAGCCCCATTAAATTGTCCCCAGGTGATTTGCACTTGTCTRTGTTGAAGCACAATAGTAGAAGTTTGGCTTTCTCAAGTGGTTGCTGCACCCATGTGAAGTGAGTGGGCCAGCTGTTCCCAGCTCACCAGGAGCTTGAGTTTTGAGCTAGTCCCATGCAGAGTTTTCAGAGCAAGAGGCTGGATTTTTCACTTCTGCTGTTGGGATCCTGCTCTTTGGTTGCAGGAAGTGAAATACTTGTGCTATCTAGCAGATATCATGCACACCTCTAAAGAAAACATACCGAGAGTTCTGATTGCCCAATAGTGGCCTATATTACCTACTTGACTGCGGCTTATCATTGGGGGTTGTATGCATTTCAGGGGTGTGTGTAGCTCTGCATACTTTGACCTTGTTTCTGATGTGACAAGCTATGATACAAGTGTAGGCTATCCTGGGACAGAAAAGCAAGCTCTGCCAGACTCCRTGCTGTGTCATGTCCAGCTGTACCAAAACAAGTTTCTCACTTCAGATGGAAGTAAACCTACAGTTTATCTCCTGCCTAAGCTGATCCCATGGATACCAAGCATGAGCAAGTCAAGTAAAGCGTTGCCCCAGCGAGGGCAGGTCTGGCCCAGCCATCATGGGAGCAGCACCCAGGCCAGGCCAGCCACCACCACACCCACAAGCACTGGCCATGCACCATCCACTCCTTTTTGTCCTCTGAGAGTGACACAGGCAGGCACAGCAGGGATGGGTGTAGAGCTGTCCCCAGGCCATCCTGCTGCCAGACTCCTCTTGGCAATGGCCTTGTGAGACCAGCCTGTGATTCCCCTTCAGAAACACTAGAATTAGATCTGGTTTATCATTTTTACCGCATGCAAATAGACTGTATTTTGTATGTATTTGTATATAATAGATTATAATTTTTTGTCAATAAAACTGTCAGTTTAGCACAATTAGCTGAGTTCTGTGCATAAAAAAAATTGGTTCAAAATTATAAATTATGTTTTATATATAGTTTCTTATTCTCCCATGGAACACGTGCACTGAGAATGGAGTCAGGGGTCAGGTGCCAGGGCTTTGTGATGAAGGGCCACATTGTGCCCTGCGTCCCCTGTGACACTGCAGGGCCCCATTCTGGCAGCACTGGGACTGAAGGTGCACAGAGCCCTGGGGTGCTCACTGCCAGGAGAGAAATTCCTGCTGGAGGCTGAATCTCCCCTGGAACCCCTGGCAGCACTGCAGCAGAGGATGCCAAAGACAGACATGGAGAGCCATTTGAGAAATGCCAACTCTCACACCCAGAAGGGACGGCCGAGCATGGACTGGATACACCAGGTGAGGGACAGGGCAGGAGGGACAGGGGGCGATGGAATGGGGCCGCACAGAGCTGCCTGCAGGCTGGGGTTGGGGTCTCTGGTACTGGGGGGGACKCTGTGCCGAGGCAGCTGCCTCCATCCCACTCCTCTTCCACCTCCTCTTCCTTCCTGCAGGTGGGACAAAGGCAGCTGGAGGCAGCATCTCAGGAGAGCCAGGCCCAGGCCTCGTCCCTCCATGGGGATGGGCTGCTGCTGCTTCCACGGAGCTCTCAGGATGGCGGGGACTCCTCAGACAGCCTGTACAGCAGGAAGAGCCCTCCTCAGGGGCTGCAGTGGAATGGCCGGGCCCGTCCCAAGCGCAGGGCTCCRAGGAGAAATGCCACCCCGTCATGGCAGCAGGAGACACTGGAGGAGAAYTCCYGCAGCAGGAGGAGMARCTTSGAACCCTGACAYGGATRTAGATCTTGGTGGCTTGATGGCAGTCCGGCCATCCTGCTGCCAGACTGCTCTTGGCTGTGGCTTTCTGACAACAGCCCGTGATTCCCTTTCAGACACATGATTAAATCAGTTTCATATTTTTACTGCAAATACTTTGCAAATAAATTTTATTTCATGTTTATATAATAAATACTAGATTTTCTTAACCTAAACTGTCAATTTACCTGATTTATCTGAGTGGTACACATGCAAAAAAATTGGTTTAAGCACAAAAAGCTTYACAGGGTAGTTTTATTACCTCTAAGCAGTTGGCATCTTCTGCAGGTATCAGAACTATCTGCTCGAGATATAAGAACTGAGGGATAAAATGTTTTTTAGATTATTTCTTAAATCTGCCACGGAATGTGTTCACTGGGAGCGGGGTCAGGGCTCAGCTGGCAGGCCTTTGTGACGAGGGCCACRTCGCGCTGGGAGACCACTGTGACATTGCAGGGCCTCGCCTTGGCCACGGCAGCACTGAGAGAACGCAGAGCCCTGGGGTGCCCACTCCTGTGAGAGCTCTTCCCACAGGAGGCTGCACTTCCCTGGAGCTCCTGGCAGCAGAGGGTGCCAAAGGCAGACATGGAGAGCCGTTTCAGAAATGCCAACCCCCAGATCCACAAGGGGTGGCCAAGAGTGGACTGGATGCACCAGGTGAGGGACAGGGCTGGAGGGGCAGGCCGGTGGTGGGACAGGGCCACACGGAGCTGCCTGGGGGCCRGGGCTGGGCTTGCTGGCACTGGGGGGGACACTGTGCYGAGGCAGCTGCCTCCATCCCACTCCTCCTCCGCCTGATCTTGCTTCCCAAGTGTGCCCCACAGGCAGCCAGAGGCAGCGCTTCAGCAKAGCCAGGCCCAGGCCTTGTCCCTTCATGGGGACAGGCTCAGGCCTCTCCTMTGCCAACAGAGCTCTCAGGATGGAGGGAACCTCCAACCATCATGTTAAGCAAGTGGAAGCCTCTGCAAGGCCTGGAGGGAACTGGCCCTGCCCGTTCTGGGTGCGGGCTCCGCAGAGGAATGCCATCCTACCATGGCAACAAGGCAGTCTGGAGGCAAGAGGGCTCGCTCCCACAGCAGGAGGGCGAGCAGCAGCTTGCCTCCCTGWCAYGGTCTTRGAGTGWCTGCTAAAGACAGGATGGGATGGTRTGGGACAGGMTAGGACAGTGGGATGAGCCTCCCTCTGCCCAGRGCCACCTGCTGCACTGCACCACTGCAGCTCCATCATCCCCCACAGCCCTGTCCCAGCAGCCGCTGCTGACAGGTCTCCAGCAGGCATTTCCTGGAGGGAGCTAGGTGATGTTTACAAATAACAGAATCATTGAGTCACATAGAATCACAGAATATTAGGGTTGAAGGAATYTCAGGAGACCKTCYAGTCTMACCCCCCTGCCAAGGCAGGGTCACCTCGAGCAGATTACACACAGAAATGTTTGGGTGGCTTTGCAATGTCTCCAGAGGGGGAGACTTCATGACCTTCCTGGACAGCCTACTTCAGGGCTTGGCCACTTCAGTGTAAAGAAGCTTTTCCTTAAGTTGAGGAAGAACTCAAGAAATGCCTCTCTCTCCTTTCTCACCTGCCAGGGGAGCACATTCCTYAATCCTGGGCAGCCATTGCCAACAGGCCTGGAGGGGCTGAAGACCATCTCAAGGAAGGAGAAGGTGCTGCAGTGGCTTGAAGCCAATGTCTGCAGTGAGTCAGAGACCTTGGCCAAGGATAATGAGGGCTGGGAAAACAATATTGACGAGGAGCTGCCCCATGAGATGTTGGAAGAGGACTTTACATGTCCGGAGCCCTCAAAGATGTCAGAAGACAGAAGCCAAAGCCAGGAGTACGCAGATATGTCAGAAGAGTACAGTAACCAAGACCTGTTTCAGTTGGAAGAGGATGAGGGCACAGCAACAGCAGGAGGGGACATCAGAGGTGGCTACCTGCAAAGCACTGCTCCTGTCCGKGCTGGTCCCATGAAGACCAAGGATGAGCCAGCCATGTTCCCAAGTCAAGTGTCACCCCAGCGAGGGCAGGCTGGCAGCACTACACCCACAAGCACTGGCTATGGATTATCCACTTCTTCCAGGGAAGGGCCCTCAGTGCCAGGAGTGCAGGCAGGAACCCGCCTGTTGCCCACACAGCCCCTTGGAGACAGATCTCCTTCCCACATTCACGCCCTGGTGCAACARCCACGACAGTCACTGTTCAGGAGGGCGATCAGGGCTGTGCGCAAGGCAYTCTTTGGCACCCCCAGCCCGCAGGAGCAGGAGCAGCACTGTGCTGTTCCCAGCACCAGGCAGGTGCCTGGAGACGGCCACTCCGAGCCTCAGCAGCGTCCTGTGAGAGAGTGACACAGGCAGGCACAGCAGGGATGGGTGCAGAGCTGTCCCCAGGCCATCCTGCTGCCAGACTACTCTTGGCCATCGCCTTGTGAGACCAGCCTGTGATTCCCCTTCAGACATAGAATTAGATCTGGTTCATCATTTTTACCACACGCATTTTGCAAACAGATTGTATTTTGTATGTATTTGTATATAATAGGTTRTATTTTCTCTTCAATAAAACTATCGATTTAGCCCAATTGAGTGAGTTCTGTGCATAGAAAAAATTGGTTCAAACATAAAAAGCTGAGGCAAAGTACTGTTTTAAATTTCAGAAGGTATTTTTATTACCTTAAGCGGGTGACAGCTCCTGCAGGCATCGGAACTATTTGTCTCATAGTTCTTATATCTGCTTAAGAAAGAGCTCCTGCAGCAGGAGGGCAAGGACCAACTCTTGCCTGCCTGACATTGTTTTGGTGGCTCCATGGCAAGCACGCAAGCAGGTGAGTGCCATGGACAGGATGGGATGGCATGGGATGGGAGGGACAGGGGGATGAGCCTCCCTCTGCTGAGGGCCAGCCACTGTGCCGCACCACTGCATGAATATACGACATGTCTGGACTGCACTGAGACATCCTAAATAGACAACACCAGTATATGGCCTAGGATGAGCTGAAAGTTATGGCGTCAGGAGAGTATTAGGAGTGTCCTAAAGAAGGATCTGGTCTTATGCTTTTGGTGCCAACTGCTTCATGTCAGTGCTGGACATAGACACTGAGGTGAGGCTTGGTCAGATTGAGTACATCCCATTTTTTCACTGACCCTCCTTTTCCTCTCTAATAATTAATCTCCCTTTTTAGGCTCAGTTTGTTACTGAAACAGARTTAAGCTAAATAATAACTGTGTGTCACCTGCAAACAGCCACTTTGTGGACCCGGTTTTGTGTCAATTACTCCATTCAACTTGTTTTTTCCCTCTTTTGAACAGAGTGGTCTAAAGAGACAGACTTTAACTTTTCCAGAAGCATTTCACCAGGTACCTGATGAGGCAGCAGGACCCAAAACGTCTTCCGGCCGGGCCAGGATGCCACTAGGGGTCCCCGCCGCCCGCGCATCCCGCTGCATTCTTCTTCATGCCGCCYCATCACATTCCCTTCCCTCCCGGGAGAGGCGCTGCGGGAGGACGCGCCTGGCGGCCGAGCAAGGGGACCGGGAGACAAGGGAGACTTGTCACTCTCTACAACCGCCTGAAAAAAGAGTGTAATGAGGCGCGGGTGAATCTCTTCTCACACGTAGCAGGGATCACACCCGGGGAGTAATAGGAGTTACACCAGGGGCGATATAGCTTGGATATCAGGAAACTTTCTTGACAGAAAGAATAGCAAAGGATAGCCAGCCGTGGTAGAGGTCTGAGGAATAAAGGACCCAGCTTCTACTGAGCAAAGCCGTGTCTCAGCAGAGTTCCAGTTACACCAGTGATACATCATTTTGAGACCAGAAAGCTGGATCCTGATGTGTTTGGGGACTTCAGGATAATCTTGGTAACAGGTCATTTTTAAAACCTGTATAAGAATTGGGTGTTTCAGAATGGGGAGCTGACAAAGTCAGCTGCAGAAAACTTTCTGTACATCCCAGAGCCCCTTAAGCTTCTGGTCAGAATATGGTGTCTTTTGGTACTGTGATTTTTAGTGGGGTACCTCCTGCTGCTAAAGAGAGGGAACAAATTCTTGGCTCTTGAAAGCCAAGCAAGRACCATCATTCCCTTCACACCCAGGATCAGGGAAGGGATGCAGCCATCACCCCTCCCTGCCTGCTCCAGTACACAACAGTGGCCAGCTCGTGTTCCAGTCTCCTTCTTGTCTCTGGAGAGCATCTCTGTACTGTATCGGGAATGAGACCCTGTCTCCCACAGCAGCTGTTTGTATCAGAATTCTGTGATGCGGACGTTTTCTGAAAAGCAAACTCCATATTTAGTTATCCTAAAGGGCAAGGCATTTACCTGCAAAGCTGCAGGTCCTAACTYCTGCAGGTGCTCTTTCTGTCTTGGGAAGGAAACATGTCTTTCTTCTCCCTTCTGGAAAAAKTTGTGATTGGCAGRTACTGCAAGCCAAGCACCTTAGAGSGGAGGATGTGGCAGGCCATGATCCAGGTTTGGTGTSTTCAGGATAAGCATGGATCTGCTAATCCTCAGGCTGGAAGAGACAYGTGTTTTGMGTTGTCCCAGAAGCAGCTGGTGAATGTGGGGAGCTTTAATTTAAAAGCTTGTAGGCATTTGTGTTTTCAAAAACCACCAGAATCAGTTAGCAGCCAAGAAGGAATCCTGCAGAGCACAAATCTGGATTTGGGTATTTAAATGACCCCTAACCTTTCTGTTTGTCTGAGCAAAAGTGACTTCAAATATATTTTGAGATTATGGCTTCCCAAACATGCAGCAAACGCTGATGAATCTAAATTTCACATTAACTGGAACAGACTTMATCAAAACATATCATGTTGATCTGAAAGACTTGTTTTATCTTGATRGATTTTCTCATAAGGGCTTTTATATCCAGGCACTTGAGCAAAGTGGCCAAATTGCCCCCAWCCCATGCAATCAGTAGTACTTCAAGGCTAAGCACAGTTAGCAAATAGAAAGGAACAATTTAGGTTTTCAACTTGGGCTCAAAGCTCTCTGACACCTTGCTGCTAAATAGTTTTTCTCACACTTCAACAGCACTTCTCTCTTCAGGAAAAATTAATTTCCAAACCAGCCCCTAGCTGGCTAACTTCAGCTTCAACAAAAACTGGGGAGGCTGTTTGGCAAAGTGAATGGAGGTGAGGGGAGGCTTTTTTTCTTCAGCTTGTAGCATCCTCRGCTCTTCTAACACCAGATGTACTTTCAAAAGCAGCATGTAAAYTTGACCTTAGGCTGCTCTGTTGTAAACTGACAAATTATGGTCATTATGCAACTACAGTAATTTCACATTGCAAAAGTACATGTTTACAAATACTTCCTATACAAAGAGAAAAAGAAGGCATAGCTATAAAAGAAGTYACTTAAAATCTTTGTTGGTGACATGGACAGTGGGATCTAGTCACCCTCAGCAAGTTTGCCAATGACACCGAGCTGTGTGGTGKGGTGGRCACACTGGAGGGAAAGGATGCCATCCACAGGGACCTTGAGAGRTGGGCCTGTGTGAACCTCATGGAGTTCAACAAGGCCAAGTGSAAGATCCCACACCTTGGTCAGGGCAATCCCAAGGGTAAGTAGAGGCTGGGCAGAGAAGGGATTGACAACAGGCCTGARGAGARGGACTGGGGGTGTTGGTGGGTGACATGACCCAGCGATGTGCACACAGAGCCCAGAAAGCCAAATGTGTCCTGGACTGCATGAAAAGCAGCACAGGAAACAAGTAATGGGACGTGTTTCTGTCCCTCTATTCTGTTCTCCTAAGAYTCCAGTTTGAGTACTATGTCCCCAACATGAAAAGGACATGGAACTGTTGGAGGGAGTCTAGAGGATATCACAAAGGCCATCATGAGAGGGCTGGAGCACCTTTCCTATGAAAATTGGCTGAGAGAGTTGGGGTTGTTCAGTCTGGAGAAGAGAAGGCTCTGAGGAGGCCTTCTAGCAGCCTTCCAGTATCTAAAAGGGCTAAAAGAGAGATAAAGAGGGACTTTTTGTAAGGGCATGTAGTGATAGAAAAAGGAGGAATGGCTTTAAATTTCTCATGCCTGTAAGTGCTGAAGGCCAGGTTGGATGGACTCAGAGCCCCCTGCTAGGGTGGCATTGAAAAGAGTGCTAGTCTGTAGGCATTGGTGAATTTGACCTCATTTCTAAACCAAGGACAAAGTCCTCTGAAGCTTTGGCTAGAAGACAGCATAGTATTTGTCTTCTATCTTCTCTTAAACAATTTGTCAGCATTGAGGTTATCGTGTTTATTCATCTGGTATGCAGCAAATCTAATGCCAACCTTTTTGAACAGAGGCTGTAAGAAAGAAAGAACAGCTTGAAGATTTCCGCTGCTTTAAGCTTTTTTTTTTCTGTGAAAACCCATGTACAGCAGGAGAAAAGAATGGCCTGTTTGCTGCAGGTGGCATCATCCCTAGCCATCAGATTATAAAGTGTAAATCTCTAGGAAAAATCCTTGAATCATTTTTTATTTATTTACAGTCTAGAAACTCACCACAAAAGGTCAGAAGAAAGCATTTGTCAGCATCAGACAAGGTCCCTTCGTGTGCTTTGTGGCTGGTTTTTAATTTGTGCAGAGATTTGCCATGTCCTTAGTACAAGGATGATTTATTCAAGCCACTGATAACACTAACTACAAATTCTTCCTGTTCATGGTTGTTAGGTTTAGTTTTGTGGCCAGAACATTTGTATATTCACAGTATGTGAAAAAGGTCACAATTATCTGATAATTTGAACATTCCTGGACTAGAACCATCAAAAACTTGTTGTAAAACAGATGTAATTGAGCGCAGTTTTGTCCAGTCCCTTTCATTCCTGTCCCTTCCCTGTTTCCAGGGCTCATTTAAAAACAATCAAAAAGGAATGCTGCCCAAGAAACACCATGTTTTTCTTATCTGCCTCACCTGGAAGCTGTCTGCCTTTAGCTGTGCTCTAAGACAKAAACAGCTTCCAATTTACACACTCRCATGCTTGAAAACTTTTCCAGRTGAGCAAGCAATTATGCTCAGTGATTTTTGTTTTCCATGGCCAGAAAAGATATATGTGAGGCAAAAACTTTGAAAACCCCCCTGGAAGGGTCTTAAGAGGTAGAAAGCCAAGCAGTGTAACTGAGCAACGATTTTTAAATGATGTAGCCCTTCAGTGCTAGAATTCAAGGCAGGCGAATCACCACGAGGGTGCAGTGGTAAGGCAGTCTTTGATGGCAGTGGAAGAACGCTTTTAATTCACTGCTCCTGTTCTAAGGGGTCAGATGATGATCTTTACATCAGCACACTAAAGGAAATAATTTAAACATAATTAACTTGAGCTAACACTGAAACTCTTGGGAACATGATGGTGTTCAATGCAAGGGGAGGTTTAACTTGCTCTTTATCAGGRATGTGGTATTACTGTTTGAATTAAGACAAGTCTTAATTAAACTTGACCTAAGTGAGAATAGTTSGGTTAATAGTATTACATTTGCTCCRACTGTAGTTTAGTGTRCTTSTAGAGTGGAGAAGGACTAAACTATTGTTTTACTGAGGATTAATACAGCAACTTTAAAAAAAATAAATATTATTATATGATATGCAATTCTCCATTGCTTAAGCCTGGTTCTCACATTTTTCTTTCAGTAACTGTTTTTTGGGAAAATGCATTATAAATCAACCTTCTCACATTAAGCTTTGCTCTCTATCTAGCCATCAGTAAACAGGTTATTTTATATTTGCATTTTTAGATATKCTGTAAATATAGATGTTTGTTYGGGGAAATTARTTAYTTTTATTTTTAAAAAACCACACAARAKCCTAAAGCAGAAATCTCTGCAGCAAGACTTTTGAGGAGAAATCTGGAAATCAAACACATTCACATAGATTCTGACTTACAGCTGAATGCAGTATTTTTAAAGACAGTGCTTTTGCCCTGAACTAAAAAATTACAATATTTGTCCCCTTCAGACAAAAGGACCAAGCTAGATGCTTTACCTGCTCCAAATATCTTTAGAGAACGGCCCCCCATTCCACAAAAAAACAGATCGTTTTTTTGAATGCTCTCTGATTTGACAAGTACAGTAAGAGAGGAGAGGAGGAAGTTTGTGTGCCTGCCCCCAGAAGCAGTTACTTGCAGCTTCAGAGAAAATWCTGATTCATTCCCCTCTTGCACTTTCTGCAACCTACAGCCCTCCTGCTGGATCCACCTGTTTAGCTGTGAAACACAGATTGTGCCAGGCATCTCCTCTGCAAGGTATTGTAAAAAAAAAACCCTCAAAGCAGAGCCAAAAGTTGAGAATGAGGTTTTTTGGGTGTTAGGTGCTGGGGATGCCATTTTCATCTTCCAGCCACGCTGAAGACAAGCCTGCAGGCTTTGGCACTGAGGATGGCCGTGCAGAGTGCACACACCCGGTGGTCCCACAGAGCCATAAGCACCTGGTCCAACACCCACCCAGTCAAGAAAATGCAGTATAATGCCTAAATTAACTGTATTCACAGAACAAACTCCCCAAACCTGAGAGAAAGATGGCACTTTCCCAGAACTAGCTATTTAAAACATCAAGTGAGTTGACTTGTGTACCTTATGACTCTGTCTAGGTRCAACAACTTGAAAATCAAGTAATCTACTGAGGTGCCACATCTTTTTCACAAGAGCATGCAAATGTCTCCTGCAATTTTGGGGCAGACCATCTTTCTGAATTGGCCACTTCTGCTTCTCACCTGTTCATTGAGATANAAAAAAAAAAAAAAAAAAAAAAAAAAAAAAAAAAAAAAAAAAAAAAAAAAAGGCGGCTTTTCTGTATTTTGTAAAGGGAGTAATGGAGGAAGTAGATGAAAGGGGTTTTTATATGGAATGAGATAACCTGAAATGAAAGCAATTGTGTGAAGTAGCCAACTCTGAGATCTGTCTCCATGATAAGGAAGGAGCACACAGCATTTTCCAACTGAAGCTGGCCAGCCTGGCTGGACCTGCTCAAGCCCACAAATTATAYTCTTCAGACCATCTCCCTTTTTTTGCCTCAAGTTAGAAAACACTCCCACCCCCAAAAAGCTCTGTCCCCTCKCTGGCACCTGTCTCTTGCAAGCAGCTCTCCCCCCCTGCCATCCTCCTTCAAAAAATCCCCCCCACAGCCCGTTGGACACAATTCCTCTTTCTCTGAATCACTTTGTGCAATTAAGACAAGGTGAGTCTGGCCTGAGTTCAGCCTTCTGGCTGAAGGTGTGAGGATGCTAGGATGCTGTAGAGGCTGAAGATGGTGTTTTTGTGAGCTGGGGCTGCTGTGCAGCCATGTTGCATTGCCCTGGAAACAGTGAGAAAGCCCTGCTCTGGAGGCTGCTGGTGGCTATGGGACATCTGGAAACCACGTGGAAGCTGCAGATGGTGGCAATGTGGTACGTGGGAAGCATGTGAATTGCTCAGTAAGCCTCTAGGAACAGTGATGGAAACTCCTACATGGTAGAGATCTTCCCCGGGTGTCTCAGGGARGATTTTATCTCACACTGCAAACTGGAGCTTATACTCATGCAAAAAATATCAACGTTATTTCTGGATAGGGAGATTGAGTCACCTTTCAATTTTAGGAATTCTGCTGGGCAGTTTGTGCAACAGAGAAGTAGGAATAGAATGGCAATCATAGGTCATGTAATACAATCCCCTACAGCAGGTACAACTATACCACCAAGTCCTGATGACACARCAATCTCACCTTGAATTTAGCTCTGCTGGAAAATTGTAAAAKAAATGTGATTTTTGGAGTATTAGGAGTCATGTGAGTCAACATAATCTGAGGGTTTTGTTTTTTCCCGTCTCCACCCAGCCTTTAGACAGTCATGGAGAAAAAGACTTAATACAATTTTGATTCGTTTCRCAATTAGTATTTCCTCTTTGAGATGGCGTATAAAGCTTAAAGTCCCCTAAATTAATCCAATACYGAGAGTCTATCACAAATTCTGTTCTTAGCACGAATTCTCCTGTGAACTCAGGACATTCTCCACTTCAGTCCTGCTATTTGTTTAAATTTGCTTCATTTTTGCCTTTCTGTCATTGTGCTAGTAGAATCTGAACTGAAGACCACTTCCATAAGGGTCTCATCCTCAAACCTGCAATAAGTATGCTTGAGAACCAGCCGTGATTCCCAGGTGAGGAGAAKACTCTGTATCTGAGGGTGATTCCCTGATGAGGGGAAATGAGAAGAATCTGGTGAGTCTATATCACAGAGGTTGAAGACCAGTAGCTTTTATCCTGCAGTCCTTATCTCTGACTAAASGTGAGTCATTTTGGTAATAATTCAATCTTGTGTCACAGATCACAGAATAAACTAGATCAAAGACTTCCTTATGAGGGATAAYTGAGGTTTTGGTGGCCAAAAGATTGGCACTTCTTGAAGTTGCTGGAGAATGGGATTACTGCAACAACCGTCTCTGCAAGCATAACCTTTTACATCTTTGGTTTTAGCAAAAGCAGCTAAACAGGGCAGTCCACTTCTCCTAAAAATGTGGYTTATGGCTTTCCTTCAAAAGAGAGAAAAATCTCCTCGTATGATTTCTTGTTTGATGATAGGGAGAAGGAACAGCTGAAGTGTTTTCTGTACAGGTCCATCTCTGTAACAATTAGAAGCAATTGATTATGATGTTCATGATTTTTCTCATAGATATCACTCCTTTACCTTGATTTCCCTCCTGTAGCCTCTGCTGGAAAATGTAATGTTTCAGATATACTAGTGGATACTCCCACTACCCAGCTAGGAGAGGTTATTCAAGCTCTGTTGGCCACTTCCCAGAACACAGATTTTGCAGAAACTGCTGTCTCTTTSCTCAGTTGTGACAGTCAGCATTTTACACTGATGACTCGACAAGAGAATATCCCTGTGTCTTTCTGGTCAGGGCCTGAATGAGGAAATAAAAGCCAGTTGCAGGGTTTGCAGTTTATCTCTTCAGAAGGCGCAGGAGGAAATTATGAGGAGAGTGAAGAAATTCTGGAGRGTCCTGCACTTGGTTTCTTACTGCTGACAATGTACAAAACTGTMGGATGTTTTGAGGAAGAAAGGATCCCATGATAGAGGGGAATAGATGAGAGGATTAAAATGAMTATGCAAGAAGTTTGTGAACTTTTTAATCAGCTGATTTAGTAGGGGGGAAAAAAAGCAAACTTAAAATCATGCAGGGAAACTGCTCTCTTTCAGACCCGWGTCTTATTTTCAGGCATGTTATGCATTGGCAATAAAATAAATGCATGTGTTCGCTRCAAACACTGCTGGCAAAGCAGTGTTCAAGCCTCATCCTGTGTGTGAGGTGTCTTGAACTTCAGAAGCAGATTACATCAAGCTGCAACCACTTTTTCTGCTTCAGAGGGTAGCTGAGGGGTCTGGTTCATTTTCATAAGGAAGCTGATGCCCACTTACCAAGCTGATGGTAGTTTTGCTATGGGATATTTGGCTATATCTTCTTCCCGAACTGATTAAGCAGGCATCTATTTTGCCTATCAAAAAAACTTCTTTGCAAAAGCTGGTTGGCTTGAAGTGGTAACATAAAAAAGCCAGGAGTCACTGCTTTCCTTTTGTGACTGAAGGCAAAGTGCCATTTTTACATGTTTAAAGTAGCATATGCTRATGCACAGATGGACAATGGTGCTGACAGATAATTATCCACACCCGTCTGCACAAATCAAGGAAAAGCTAAGACATGCAACATCTTTCTCTTAGCCCTGCAATGGAGGTTTTGAAATGCATGAGTGCACTGAGCAATAATTGAAGGCCGATGGCTAAAATATTCTGAGAAACTAATTGGGTTTGTAAGGAAATCTCATGGTATCATGGCAACCTGGGCCCAGAGATTAACAAATCTAGTCATTTGGAAAGCATTGGGCAAGTCATTTTAGAGAGCATGAGCTGTGTTTTGTTATCCTCAAGACCCCACGTACACACCAGGGTTGCAGTTTATCTCTACTATAATTCCAGTTCTCTGGATCATGGATATCTGGATCCCTSCTTCTTTTAGCCTCCTGGTGTTTTCCCACTCTTTGCAACAGTCAGACACCTAAAGAATGATCCCGTGTAGATGTGGACCCTGTATAGTGGCAGTGATAGCCAATATAAGCCCACTGACAGCACACTGACTCTTTCCTGCCATGCTTTCCATGGCTTGCTCAGAAGTAGCCCTTAGCCACCTATCAATCTACTACAGAATTMCAATTCTGTTGGAGAGGAAGAAACTCCAAGTACTTTGAATGCAACATTAGTCATATAAGRATCTGGCTCTGTTTTGAATGAAAATGTAGGGATTTTTTAGGAAAAATRTGTATAAAGTGTCTGAAAATACATTAAGGCTAGCAACTAAATGGAACATGTTCCTTCTCTTTGCTCAGTAGAATTGTACAATAAATCCTTTGGAAGACTCCCTGATCCTTGGGTTATTCCTTGAGTTTGAAGCTGTTCTTGGATTAGAGTATCTTCTTAGGAAATCGATGGTGTTGTGGGATTTAGTTTATCTGTATGAGTGAAATCCATTCCTAAGGTTGTGTGACCACTTTGTCGCAAAAATGYTGTGAAACTAAAACTAAATAAGATATATGAACCATTTTACTCAGTTTACTTCCAGTGGGAAGCTGACCTATGGCACTCTGATTTTCCCTTAGTCAAGGATAAACAAATTGAAGTTCCCAGAAAGAGCTATCTTTATTACATCTAATATAGAGCAATGTATGGGTTTTAATTTAATCAGTAATTTCAATCTCTCCAAGCTGCCATTATGGTTTTCYGTGAAAGCTTGTAAAAATAAAAATATCTTAGACAAAAATAACACTCCCTCATTCTGACTCTGTGGAGTGTCTCRGTACATATTTGGCACATCCTCCGAGGCTCTATCAACAACAATCCAAAATAGGCTGATGTAAAAGACAAATTATAAAAATAAATGGTGTTTAGTGTCTGGTCCTGTATCCTCTGAGGCTTCTGACATGCACTAAGTATAATCTACAATGCTCACAGGATAAAATAGTGGGCAGTAAAGGCTGGGCAGTGATAGCCAAGGTCAAAGTCAGTTTTGCAAAAGAAGTGTGTAGCATTCCTCTTCTATTCAACTTTTTCACTCAACCTCATAGCAAAGAGCAGTTTTTAATTCTTTTTCAGATGTACTCTACTTCAAGTTTCTTCCCCTACATGATAGTAATATATATATATATATAGGATTTGTGACAGGAGAGCATTTTGCAGTATCTTGGTATGAATATGCATAACTTCATCAAAAAAAATTAGGTCTATTTTATTCCCAGACATAAATGACTTTATTTAAAACCATCTTTCCTAAAATTGCCTTAAAGTCTACATTAATACTTCAAGATATTTCTCTTCTGGGCAAACCATTGTAAAGTGCACTTTTTTCCACCTGTTTAAGGAAGACTTGCAGAATGGTAACACCTCCTAACAACAAAAAGACAACTGGAGATCTGCAGGCCTGAACCAGCAGCACTGACACCACTGCAGGTGAAGAACACCATCAACATAATCCCTTTTTTTTTTTTTTTTTTTTCCTCCAGAGGCACCAGATGGCAGCATTTTTCCCTCACTGAGTGTGATCTCATCCTCTCGGATTCACTCCTGGGATCATCAGGCTTTGAGGCGGCGTAAGCCACAATGACCTCAGCTGAACTGTACCTTCTCTGTCACCACCTGCTCCTTTTTCCTACTTTTATTGGACACACAGAGTCACATTCAGGTGGCCTGAATGCAATCCAGGCCCTAGAAGTTGTGGTTGCCCTTTGCATGTGCAGGTCTGAGAATCCATAAAGATTCAGCATATAGGCAAACAAAAATTTAGACTCAGAGAATACAGCTCTGACCTCTAAATTTTCCATATCCTCTAAATATTAAGTATCATGAAGTTTATTTGATATTTTTTTTTAACTACAGGCTCTTTCCCATATACACACATGCACAATGTAATACTTGTTTACARGCAAGTTTGGCATGTGTCCTTTTCTATCAATGCTTTATTCCTTGAATAATATTTCATTGTACACAAGTTATGTATGAAAAATAATGCTCTACTAGATTTGTAACCTCTGTAACAAGAACTCTGTTCTGCACAAATAATCTGAGGCAGGGCAGAGATTTTGAGAATTAAACTGCAAGCTCTGGGGGGTTTTTTTACAGTTACAGATGTGGCCTAAAGCTTTGTGGGCTGGGAATTCTGTTATCTCACCATCCTTTGTTCTGCCCCTTTCCCTCATCCTCCTGCTCTTGCTTTCAATGCTGCTTTGTCAGTGGTTTTCTCCTAGACGTAAAGAAACCCCACACATTATGTCCAGTTTTAAACTATTCTTAAATCACCCACCTTTGAACTTGGATTCTGCAGCACTGGGATGCAAATGTTTATTTATTTGAACTATGTGACGAACATTGACAGACAGCAGAAGAAAGGCTCTTTATCCAAAGTGGGGCTGGACTGCTAGGCCCCAGAGGGCAAAGGAGGAGTAGCCCTGGCTGCTGCTTTCTTTGACTGTTATTCCATCAGGTTGCTGGTGTTTCTGCTGTGGTGACTGTGTTAATGCTTTACAAATGCTATGAGGTCAGTGAAAGACTATTTGGGGATTGTATAATTTATTAACTTCTGACAAGCAGGCCATTATTTTTTTTCTGATGAACATGTGTGACAAGGGAATTTAYTTTTTTTTCATTTTTGAAATTTCAGCCAAATTCAACATGAGTGTCACAGGACAGGGACACTAGACCCTCCACAGCCCCACCCTTCCTCTTATTTAATACCAAAAACTATCTGTAAACAAGCAAGAAGGARGGAGSGAAGAGTACTTCGCAAAGGAAGTAATAAGAATCCTGTATGATGAAAATATTAGTCTGTGTACATTTGGAAAACAGTGCTATTTTCTTCTGTTAAAAAATTCTAATTTAAAAAAAAAAAGACTGAAAATCCCTCAATTATATTTCACTTTCTTGTACCAATTTCTTTCCAGTTCTGGATTTGCCTGTAYTTTGGCATAAGCTAGTACATGGAGAGAGGACAGATGTAGCTTTACTGCCCAGAATGTGTGAAATAAGTACAATGGAAGTATTATGAGCATCTCACCTGAAAGCTGAGTGGCACTGCGCCACTGAAAGTCAATTGTGTTAGTTTCACCTTACCCTCTAATAAAGGAGGTAAAGAAATTTAAATATATCTCCACATTTTTTAATGATCGATGCAATCCCTTGTGCACAGTTGYTTTGCAAAGTGGAAGAAAGATTAACTGTAAATACTTTCTTTTGTCTAACTATAGCACTGTAATTACTATTTCACACCTTCTCTGAGAAAGACAGGTACCTGTGACCAGCTTTGCAAGAGGAGAGATGCTGAGAAGGTAAAAAGAGTGTCTGGTGTCACTCAGTATGGAACATTACAGCTTGCCATTATTTGTTTTGGAACTGTGACAACTGACCAAAAGATGGGAACTATAAATAGGAATGCAATGAGCATTAGCTGTGCAAGAAGAAAAAAGCAGCATAACTTGGGACGCAGCAAAAYGTGTATCTAGCATACAGCTGTCCCTGCAACTCCCACTGGCATCCTGGGGGATTTTTCTGATTTTCCACTACCTATAACGAATTAGGACCAGCACCATCTCTATTRGCTTTGATTCTTACTCAGTAGAGCTGTCTAAGATAGGTCTTGCTAAACCTTTACCCAAGAAAGATGCAAGACTCCTCCTACACATAAATTACAGGGAGAAGACTGTTTGTTTTGTGAAGTGTAACTGCTATGTACCATTCACAGGCTGCATCTTGCACAGCAAGTGAAATAACTGTCGAAAGAAGCTGATGGAATCGGTGCTTCCCTTTGCTGCAATTCAGAATGAAAACACCAACGAGGCCAAATTCTGTCTAGTAGAGTTCATTGTGGTTTTGCTCCTAAACTGGCATGGCTGGAGAACCCACCTGTAAAAATTCAGTGCATGTTAGCTTTGACTAGACCGAAATAGAGACCATGGCAGTTTTGTAGCAGAARCATACTTTCCACTGATTCCTGAGCTTAGCCTTCACTCCAGGGGCAAATTATTTCAGTCTGGTATGTGATAGCATGTAACTCAACACACATACTTTTCCTTCTCTGTATACATTGCTACATGATGCATATAACACATGGTGARTGCCCTCAGAATGGTATCCCCGGGAAGCAAATCTTCAGTTTCATGTTTTGACCATCCTCATTTTCCCTTCTTATTCTTGCAACATTTTGTATGGTCTTAGAAACAATTTTTTTTTCCCAGCAGACAGTGACAGTTAGATGTGTTARCATGTGACGTGGGAATAGGACGCTGCAAAGAGTGGTTGGGAAGAAGTTGATAAAATGTTCCCTGTCCAAAAGGTAGGCAAAAGGAAGCCTTTCATCAGGCAGGGCAAAACAAGATACATATGGAATAAAATTTTTCTGGAGAGACACAAGAATACCAACTGCCTTGAGAACTTCTGCCATTGATCATATTACAGTTGCTGTGACAGGAATGGCTGATACACTGTACCAGAGATTTYTCTCTTGGAGCCTGTTTTTCACTGATTGTCCTGCACAGAAAAAAATACTGGTATGGCAAAGGGACAGCCAGCACCATTCCAACCCAAACTATAGCCTGGGCTGTTCTCCTGAGTTGGGATAGATATTGCTCCTGTCCATACAGTGAATTTAGGATGTCTGAAGATGTCTTTAACAAGTAAAGGCAGCACTGTATTGTGTAGGCAAAGATGCTACAAACTTGTCCTTGCTAATTTTTTCAGTTGGGAGAAGCAGCTTGTTTTGTTTGGAGTTACACTTTTGTCTTTAGTGAGTGCTCCTTAGGAGCTGAAATAGATCTAGCCTCGCTCAAGACATCCATAAATTTTAGGCTGAGAGTTTTTCCTACCTGAATGGGACCAGATAATTTCCACTGCCAGCTGAACAGCAGAGCAGCAGCCAGTAAAAACATTAAGTGGATTTACATGTTTGATGCTAACAGCCACAGAAAGAAGAATGTATAAATGGTGTTTGCTCCATTTGTCCTTAAGCACAACAGAGTACACAGCTTCCTTTAATAAACCCGGGTAGAACAGGCTAGAGGCGATGGTCCTGGTTCCTTGTGCTTGTGATAATTTGCCAATGAAACACGGAGGTCTCGGATTTGTGCATTGTTTATTTCAGCTTTTACCCCTGCAGCCAGATTCTCCAAGCTTCTATTTTGTTTTTTCAGTGAAGACTTCAGAAGGGATTTTATAAAGAAAAAAAAAAATACCACAAACAAAACTGCCAGAGAGTGAACGGCTGCTATTGATTTCTTAAGAGGAGGTGAGTTTCTAAGTGACTGGGAAAAGGCAGAAGGGTCTCTGGTCACACACGTGTGGACACAYCTTTGCCCTGCTCCTCAGGAGTACCCCAGCGGACAAAGCTTGCCCTGGGGTTGCATTGAGTGCCTGCACTGTGCGCCCCGCACGTGGCTAAACTGACGTTTTGTCCTGCAGACAAAAAAGGAGTCCTTCGGCTGCTGGGAATGTAACTGAACTTCTGGATTAGGTAGGAACCGGGTAGCTATTTCTGTGTTTAAACATCTGGATCGTACAGGTGAGACTGATCGGCCAGCACAGGCACACAATTCTCTTTGTGGTCGGCACTAGGGATATCCAGTGGACTTTCCCTAGATGTACACTTGACTAAGAGGGAAAGGAAAGCATCTGAGCCCCAACTCAAGGCTTATTTTCTCCGGCATCGACCTGCATTCCCTTCCCACATCCAGGCTCCAGCCCGGGACGGCTTCTCCTCGCCCGTCAGCTGCTCGGGCCTGTGGCAGCGGGGCAGAAGGRAGAGGACACGGGCGGTCAGCGCTAGAGGAGCGGGATTTCTGTGAGAGGGCGGGGAGAAGCGAAACCCACCGCCTGAAAAAGTAAGATAATTGTAAAAAGCCCCAGAAGTAAGGAGAGGGCCCGCGGCCTGCCAGAACCAACCGGCTCTCCTCGGGCGGCCTCCCCGGGCCGCGGAAGCAACCGCAGCCAGCCGGGAGCAGTGGGAGGAGGAGAAGGAGGAGAGGGAGGAGGAGCGGAGGGAGGAGGCAGCTCTGGCAGCCGGGCGGGGAGGGGGCACTCGGCGCCGAAGAGGAGGAGGAAGACTAAGATGGCCACCAGCCGCCGCGGGGAGCGGCCCCGCTCCCTTCGCGGCTCCCTCGGCGCGGCCCGGCCTTGATGGGGCCGGGACGACC